>NC_137005.1:5767811-6010311 GCF_032717465.1 Coenobita brevimanus | reverse complement strand
AACAAAAGTTTGTACCGACTGTGACGCATCGCTCGGTTAGGGAGGGACGTGATTTACAAAGCTGGATTTGCACCACATTTACATATTAATAGAGGACAAGTGTTTTTAATAACCGGATACCTCTAGAGAGGCCTCGGGATCGCCCAATTATCCGGAATTAGAGTATCGGTTATCCGGCCATGGTACTTTATTGAAATACATTACGCTCGGGCCGTTATCTTCATTAAGCGAAGTTGCTGCTAAGTGAAGTTCGATTCTGAGAGTTGCTCTATACGTTAATTAATCCCCATTAGCACGAGCGGCCGTGAGAGAGAGAGAGAGAGAGAGAGAGAGAGAGAGAGAGAGAGAGAGAGAGAGAGAAAGCCCGGAGTGGAGTGGTGGGAGTGATAGTGGAGGGGGGATTGAAGGAAGATGAGGCCAGGTGAATGATGTAAGGATGGAGGTGAAGGGAGAAGGGAAAGAGTGTGTGATGCTGAGGTGCCGTGAGAGAGAGAGCCCGGGAGAGGCGTGGTGGGAGTGATGATGGGGGAGAGGGCTGAAGGAAGATGAGTTCAAGTGGATGATGATGGAGAGGTGAGAGTAATGGTGGAGGGACTGGGACTGAGGGAAGATGAGGGCACATAGATGATGATGGAGAGGTGTGAATGATGAGGGAGAGGGACTGAAGGTAGATGAGGGCAGGTAGATGATGATGGAGAGGTGAGAGTGATGAGGGAGGGGGACTGAAGCAAGATGAGGGCAAGGGGATGATGATGATGATGATGGAGAGGAACTGAGTGATGATGGAGGGAGGGGGGACTAAAGGAAGAGGATGACATGGGGGTGATGATGGAGAGGTGAGAGTGATGAGGGAGAGGGACTAATGGAAGATGAGGGCACGTGGATGATGATGGAGAGGAACTGAGTGATGATGGAGGGGAGGGGGGGACTGAAGGAAGAGGATGGCATGTGGATGATGATGAGGAGGAGATGAGTGATGATGGAGCGGGAACTGAAGGAAGATGAGGGCAAGTGGATGGTGATGGAGAGGAGGTGAGTGATGATGGAGGGGGGGCTGAAGGAAGATGAGGTCAGATGAATGATTACGGAGAGGAAGTGGAAATGAATCTGGAAATACTGAGGTGCTGTGAGGGACAGACAAAAAGGAGAGAGATGGGAGTGTGATGGTGGAGGGAAGACTAAAGGGAAATGAGGCCAGATTTAGGACATAGGGATGGAAGAGAGATGGAGGTGAAGGGAGAAGGGAAAGTATGTATGATGCTGAGGTATCGTGGGAGAAAACCAGAGAGAGGAGTGGTGGGAGTGATGATGGAGGGGGAGGGGGGGACTGAAGGAGGATAGGGTCAAATGGATGAGAGTGATGATGGAGAGGTGGAGATTTGTGGAGACGGGAAGAAGAGTGTTGTGAGAAAGAGCGAGAGAGATGAGCGGCGGATATGGTGGAGGGAAGGCTTAAGGAGGATGAGATCAGGTGGATGATGTAGGGATAGTGGAGAGGAGGTGGAGGTGAAGATGGAAGTATTGAGGTGGTGTATGAAAGAGTGAGAGATGAATGCTGGGAGTGATGGTAGAAAGGGAACTGAAGGAGAGATGTAGGTAGGTGATATTAAGAGTGATGAAAAGGATGTAGAGGTATATGGAGAAGAGAAGGAGAGTGTAGTGAGAGAGACCAAAGCAGTGGAGAGGTGGGAGTGATGGTGGAGGGAAGATTGGAGGAGGATAGTGATGACGGATAAGAGGTTGAGGTGAGAAAGTGTGTGTGATATTAAGGTGCCTAGAGAGAGAGAGAGAGAGAGAGAGAGAGAAGGCGACTGGGATGATAATCTGTGGGAGGGCAGGATGAGTGACAGACCGAGCCATACACTGAGAGGGACAGAAATATAGACACAGAGAGAGAGACAAGCACAGACAAGACTTATCCACATTGAGAAACAGAGAGGAAGAGCTACCGTCACAAAGAGATAGAAACACGGAGTAAATAAAGGAGAGACAGAGACACAGAAAGACAGACAGAGACGCACTACCAGGGAAAGAGAGACAGAGAGGAGGAGCCCCCGTCAACGCAGCAAGGAACCTTTTGGAAGTTACTGTGGTGGTAATCTGTGGGAGGGATGGGAGAGTGACAGAGACCTACACACAGAGAGACAGTGGAAAAACAGACAGACATAGGAGACGCAGAGTCACAAGTAGAGAAACAGAGAGAGACACAGAGAGGAAGAGTCCCCGTCAACACAGCAAGGAATCTGTGGGAAGTCATTGTGGTGGTAATCTGTGGGAGGGCGGGGTGAGTGACGGGTCCATCCAGCAGCTGACTCCCGCACCTCCAGGTATCATCTCCACGCGTCCTCAGCCACGCGTCGCTAAGTCAGCCCAGCCGCCGACACCTTCATTTGTTGTGTCCCCTCCCCCTCCCCCTCTCTCTCTCTCTCTCTCTCTCTCTCTCTCTTGTCCCCTCCAAGAGTGAGTCATGGTGGAGAAATAGGGTTTAGTTGGATGGAGAAACAGTGGGATGAGTTAGAGAGAGAGAGAGAGAGAGAGAGAGAGAGAGAGAGAGAGGTAAATTTTGAGGCGTCTTTGTTATGGCAGGGAGGCAAAAGTTAACTGATTAGGCAGGTGGGGAAAAGTTTAGATACGAAAATTAAATGGTTAGTTAGGCTGAGGCGAGGATTTAGTTAGACACGAGGCTTAGTTAGGTTGAAGGATGCAAGGGCTTGGAGGATAGGGTTTAGTTATGGCAGAGATGTAATGGGTTATGTAGATTCTTCTCAGTCACGTGTCGCTAAGTCAGGGGAGAACCTTCATTTGTCGTGCCTTCTGTCCCTTCCTACTCGTTCCTGAAGCCTGTCACAGTGGTCGTGTCTTGGTTTGTTAGCAAGACAGAGACAAGGGAGATAGTTAGTAAGAAAGAGGCAAATGAGGACATGGGATTTGTCAGTTAGGATATTGGTGGACCTTTGTACTTTTGGTGGGAAAGACATGGTTTAGTTGGACACAGTGAGGTAGGAGTTAGCTAGGTATTAGCATAAGATGAACTAGTTTTACTACTTGTCTCCTTCAGGCCCAAGTTAATAGCAATGAGTGACTAGTTTCATCAGGGAGCTCAAATATCGAGCCACGATGAAAGGAATAATTTGTTTGTTCCGGTGTGGGTCTGTTAACTTCAGTATTTTAGGTGCAGTAATTTTTTGTTAGTTTTCCTACCAAAAAAACTGCATGACTGACTTAAGGTTACAGAAATGCTTTGTATACCTCAGCCTAAATGAAAGTACAAGTAATATAGCCATACCAATACTGGGATAACATTTTTGGCAGGGAACTCATACCTATGATAAAGTCAGCCGAAAGTGGAGGGTTTATAAAAGAGAACATCTGCTTTGTGTTACCAAGACGTTTGTATTTAGTCAAGGGTCTATTAATTCATAAACGTTAAGTAAATATAAAGAATTTAGATATTAAAAAAGTTCCATTAAGACATCTTGTGTTTTTCGCCTTTAGTTATTCTCTTCAACTCAAGGACTTACTTCAATCAGGTTAATGCCACACGATATTATGCAATTTAGGACAGATGCACTCGGGATGAAGGGGTTTGAAACAATCTCATTAACTCCCATGGCAAAACAGCAATCAGGTGTCTGTGTAATTAGAGGGTTCAGGTAGAGAGAAGGGAAAAGAGCAGCAATTTTGTCAGGCTGGTGTTGTGTGCTTTAATGCTTTGAATGCGAAATACGAGCTTTGGCCTTTATTTTGACTAACATTCTAAGTTTTATTTAGCTCTAAGAAACCCACCGGGGCGATAAAAGAAGTTACCCCAGTTGACTTTTTGACTAGGGGGCAGGAACACTCTTTTGTTCGAGCTAAAGCCAGACGATCTCTTTTAGTTCAGAACCCACCGTGGCCAAAGAGTAAGGAAAGAATAATCAATCTATTACTGTTAGACGATAGGATATTCTCAATGTTGCCGTAGAGCGACCTTGCGTTAGTCTTCCATGATCAGCTTTCTGGTTAACCCATCTCAACGATGGCTTTATAATCAGTATTTAGCGTTTTGAAGTAAGTTTCTATATTCCACAGTTTCTGCCTTGTATGCCATTTTCTCTTCATGGAATTTCGCTTAGATTGTGTATAGTTGTATTAGGATTTAAATTGGCATAGGTGATGGACGATTAGATTATATATGTCGGTATAAGATAGTGTGAGTTAAGTATGAGGTGATATGAAACAGTATGAGGGGATATAAGTTGAGTATGAGGTGGTATGAGATAATATGACGGGATATGAGTTGAGTGTGAGGTGATTGAGACACTATGAGGGAATATGCGTTGTGTATGAGGAAGGTTAATCTAGCTTCATGATTCACTCCGTTCCTCTCAGTCCTTCATCTCCACCCACTACCTCCGTTGTCCCATTTCCTCACCTCCACCACCCCCTCCCTACCTTTCTCTCCTCCCTTCTTCCCCTCCACTTCACCCCTGTTCCCTTTTCGTCCATCACCCCCATCCTCTGCTTCCGATCTCCTATTTCCCCAACTACATTCACCCTCCCTTTCACCCCCACTCCCCCTCTGCCCAACTCTTCCTTCGCTATAGTGAGCGTGAAATCATTGTATGTGAAATGAGTGATTTTTATGACGAAAAAAACAGCAGAAGGAAAATGTCTCTCACGGCATTTTATTCATACTCATTTTACCTTCAGCGCTCATGACTTGTGTATAATGGGTGAACAGGAGGGTAACAGTGGTAACAGTAATATCCAAGGCTTTAAATGTCCTATATCTTCATGTCAACAGTAGGCCATGTTAGTTCTAGCCTCCTAAGAAACCACCGTTGACATTCTTATTAGCCTTTGATTATCACTCCTCATCGTAAGTACCTCTTAAACATTAGCACCGAGTTGGAGCCGTATTCTCGATGGTACCGGAGAAATTGTTGCTCCTCCTCCATAGCGGTGTTTTTTTTTTTCTATTGTACCCTCATACTCCTTTTCGTGTTGTGTTTATTCTTACTTGTTAAAGGCTTAATTTCCATCAGTAACATTTAAGATGATTGGAAGATGTAATGTACTAAATCTATTCAAGGGATTGTGAGATATTGATTTTTTTTTTTTTGAGTGATTTATTTTGCCAGTTAAACGTAAGTACTGTATTCTCTCATATATTGTTCATGCCATTTTAGTGTTGATATCAAGTCTGCTCACCTTAACTGGGCGTAAAATTGCTGTCTCCTCATTGCGAATGTTGTGCTGTTGCAAGAGTTTCGTATGTATTTCGTAGCAGTAAATTTTGCACATAATATTCTGGGGCCTTACTTATAAAACCTACATCATAGTTAGGTGAAAGTCAGAAATGTAGACTTAAGGAGCAGTTCATCATAACAAAGTGGAGACTTTGTTAGGTCGAAGTCATAAGCTGCTGAGATAGCGGTTTGCTATGTGTAGCACTTGGGAGTTTAGAAAATTGAAGGAAAAAAAAAAAAAAAGCAGAGAAAAGGTGTAACAAAAAATCTATAATTACTACGATATTTTTCATAAATGTTTTCGGCGAAAAGTCAGCTAAGTAATGTCAAGTTTTAGGAATTATTTATTTACCACGTTGTTTTGCTGTAGACGAAGACATGTTGCCGCAGCCTCACCACACCATCCTGTAAACAAACAACGCCAGCGCTACCAGCAGCATGGAGAACTCAAACACTACGATAGAGAAACTCACAAGTGGTCGTCATCACTACAGAGTTGCATTTTTCCAGTTATAAGGTAACGCTACGTTAAAATAACTTTCATTTCTGGCTTGAGAGCCTAGTTTCTTGCCGTTGGTCTTGTTAGGGTCTCCTGTACCAAATCTGTCACAAAAATTATGCCTGCACGGTCCAGACGGTATCTCTTTACCAGTTCTGCATCACTTAACTCGTTAAGCACATCTTTCCTGTCACGAAAACGTCTTGGTTGATGGTGGAAAATTAGATGTGGTGCGGCGGCCATGTTTAACGTTATAATAGAACCATTAGCTGCGTCCGGAGCGCTTTACGAACTCGGGAGGTGTTTTTAGCTATGACTCAGGTTAGGACGAACATAAGGAATTATTACTCGCTCCTGTGAATTTAGGACAGACGCCTTATGACGCTGTCTGTGTTTTATAAGTACAGGTTCTGTATTGTATGTTATTAAAGCAAAATATACTTCATTCAGAGATGGTGGAGATTTTCGTTCTTTTGCAGCCCCTCCTAGAGCACAATATCATACTGAGGCAATATTACAGTGCTGTATCCTTTTCATAGCACTTCTTCGTGACTAGCACCATATTCTAGTGTTAAGATCTCGATATAGCACAGCATTCATGATGGAGAGAGAGCAATTTTAGGCCTAGCTAAAGTGAACAGAGAATATTTTATTTTTGCATATGTTATTTTTCGCTATCATAAATATAAAAGTAGCACAGAAAAGAGTATGAAGGTGTGCTGTACAAAATACCTGTAAATCGATGAGAAAAACTGCTACGAAAAATTACTAAACCAACGAGAATACGAACAAAAATAAAGACACGAAAATATGCACTAATATCTGCCACACTAACCTACTACTAACTTCTCGTCGGCCCCCTTGCCCCCACCTTCTTGCCCTCCCATTCTCCCATATTTCTTGCTTCTTTTTGCCCCCCATCTCTTGCCCTCCCTCTTGCCTTCCACCTCTGTCTAGCCTCTTCCCCTCCCCCATTCCCTGCCCCACCTCTTGCCATCACACCTCCCCATCTCCTTCCCCTCTCTTATTCCCCTCTCCTGCCCCACTTACCCCCATCTCCTTGCCCACTTTCCCCCATGTCCTTCCCCACTTTCCCCCCATCTCCTGCCCCACTTTCCCCCACATTTCCCCCATCTCCCTCCTCCGCTTTCCCCGATCTCTTTCCACAGTTTCGCCCCATCTCCTTCCCTGCTGTACTCCCCATCTACTTCCCCCGTTTACCTCCTCTCTCCTCCCTCCCCTACACCTTCTTCTGCTCCCTCCTCATGCCTCCCACTCCTCAGTTCTCTTCTTCCCCCCTTCCCCAGTTCTCTTCTTCCTCCCCCTCCCCAATTTTCTTCCTCCCCCTCCCCAGTTCTCCTTCTCCCCCAGCCACCCCCGCTGGCCACTCATTAATTGGTCATATGCGTCAGGCCCTGCAATATACAGCTCTGCACCTCGTCGTCGTCGGCCCGTTCATACCACCAAGAGCTGAGGAGGACGTCTGACCTCGCCCCACCCGACTCGTACCCTTACCACACCCGACCCGCCTCGCACTCTCACTCGATCCAACCCGACTTGCAAATTCACCCGACCCCACTTTGTAAATTCACCCGACCCGACTTACAAATTCACCCTACTTAATCAGCTTCGTCCAGCTACGCCTGACTTGACTCACAGCCTCATCCGAGTCGCCTGTACCTTCACCCAAACAATCCCGACTTGCAAATTCACCCGACCCGACTCACAACTTCGCCCATCCCGACTTACAGCTACGCCTGACATGACTACCACCGTATCCGATACAACTTAGAACTTCGCTTCACCCGACTCGTATTCTCGGCCAATCTAAGAACTTCGCTTCACCCGACTTGTATTCTCGGCTGATCTAACCTGGTGCCACGCTTAATCCGACTCGTCTTGCACCGTCGGTTAATTCGACTCATGTCCTCACGCGACCCTGCTAGGAATTTCGCCTAATCCGCCTCGCACCCTCACCCACCTCGAATTTGGGTACTTGGCATATTCTACCTCGAAACTACCCTTCACTCACCGCCTCACAGTCCACTTCCCTTCACTCACCGCCTCACAGTCCACTTCCCTTCACTCACCGCCTCACAATGCACTTCCCTTCACTCACCGCCTCACAATCCACTTCCCTTCACTCACCGCCTTACAGTCTCAACCTTTAACTTTGTGTCCTTCACCTCGCATCATCACCCACCTCGACTTGAAGTTTCGTTCACCCAACTTCCTTCTTCACGCGATCCACCGCCGCCGCCGCCGCTGCTGCCCCTCTGTGTGCCACGCCCGAACTTTGAAGCACAAACCCGCACTCTATGAAGGACGTAGTGCGAGAAATTGGCAGCAGCTTTCTTTGAGGTTTATTCTTTATTGCTGGAAATACCCAATGATATCCCACAAAACGATAATCACCGCTGAAAATAAGCATAATAGCGACGGTGAATATCCTTCGTTTGCTTTCCAGACAACGATTACCTTTAAAATAATCAGTAAAATAAAAACATTGATGAGAAAGTATATAACCTTAATGACCATAATTCTTTCAGTATGGTGAGTGCTTAACCCCTTCAGCTCCATGACATATATTTTATTTTTCCTACTAGTAAATTATTTCATTCACATCTGGGGAGACTTCTCAAATTGGAAGTGTCAGTCTTCATTACCTCCATCATCGTTATTTTCCCAAACTGAATGAAATCGTCTGTAGAGAGCAAGGGGAAAAAAATGGTAAATCAGGTTACCTCTACAAGACTCTGTTTATATCAAAAGGAGGACGTCTTAGTAAAGTAAGGAGCAGCAGTCTCTTTCTGTACGTTATATTTTCTCCTTACCACAACCAGACGACTTTATCCATAAGTAAAGACATGCTGAGACTCCATTAATCCCTCTAGTTCGATGCCACCTTATAAATTTTGTCCTTGCCACAACGAAGGGATTTTATGCGGAGTGAGGAAGGAATGCTTTTAGTGATGGGGAAGGTAAAGGCAGTGGAAGATCATTGCTGCCGTGAAATACGAGACACGATCTAATACCCTCTAGTACGACGCCTGCCTTCCCTATAATAATAATAATAATAATAATAATAATAATAATAATAATAATAATAATAATAATAATAATAATAAGTGGCAGTAGTAG
The DNA here is from genome assembly GCF_032717465.1 of Coenobita brevimanus. Taxonomy (NCBI): domain Eukaryota; kingdom Metazoa; phylum Arthropoda; class Malacostraca; order Decapoda; family Coenobitidae; genus Coenobita; species Coenobita brevimanus. Next base: position 6,001,440 of record NC_137005.1, on the reverse strand, counting down.
TAGTAGTAGTAGTGGTAGTAGTAGTAAAAAAAATAACTAATAATAATAATAATAATAAATAATAATGATAGTAATAATAATAATAATAATAATAATAATAATGATAGTAATAATAATAATAATAATAATAATAATAATAATGATAGTAATAATAATAATAATAATAATAATAATAATAAACAAGGTATGATAAGAAGGGTAGCAGGAATACTGATTAACAAGGGATATAAGATTTTAAACCCACCAGCAGGTATGTTTGCTTCCTCCAAAATTATAAAAATCCCATTCTTCCAGCAGCAAGACATGTGCAAAAGGTTGTCATCAGTATTAATTCTTTCAGCACGATGACGTCTTGTATCTTGTCCCTGTTGTCACTTAGATTATATTATGGACAGTAAAAGAAGGACCTGTCGAAGTGAGGGAGTCAAGATGGAAGATATACTGAATGTCATAACATCCTCCCAAACAGTGATCATCCTTCCTATAATCAGTAATAATAAGGCGTGATAAGAATGGCAAGAGGAACATTCATCAGGGCAATATATACTCATTAATCCACAGTTAGGTGTGCTCTCCTTCTACATCAACAAAGCTGCCTTGATAAGTAAGCAAAGAAGGTTACAAAGGATTGTTATGAGTATTTAAGTAAAGGTGACACTCAAGATCAAGAAAGCTCCCTCCATAAGAAAGCTGACAGTTTTACAAAGGACTGCTAGAGCATTAAAGCAAAAGTGAAGGAGTCTCTCAGGAATGGAAGATGTGTGTTTTGTTTTTAATGGAACACCAAATCATATCCCTAAAAAGTGTTTGTCTTCCCTACGATCAGTAATAATGCCTAAGAGACCCTGAAGGATGATAGGCTGGACAACAAGCTTTACCACTCACTGAGGTCTCTAATAAGGCCATCGGTCGATGAGAACGGGAGTAGGAACAGTCATCAGCGAGATATATATTCATTAAGGTAGTAAAAGGTGTGCTCGTTTCCCCCCACCAAGATCAACAAAGCGCCCTTGATAAGCAGTCAGACAATACCCGGAGCGAGGCCATCAACAGGGCGAGCTTTCTATGAGGCCTGTGTTGCCGTGATATACTCGCCACTAAGCTATGGAGCCGCTTCACTATATAACCTAGCCCGTGGAGCCTGGCCGAGTACCGAACACATTCAGTTTAATGCAAGGTTGGTTATTAAGTGCAGCTCCTATGAAATTCCTCCCGACCGCTTAGCCCCTCCGCCAAATCTCGTGCTAATGTAATTAAATCCAAGCTTAAAGAAAATTAAGTTGAATGTTAATCGCCTCCAAACCCCCTCCCACCTTCTTCCCCTGTGAGCCAAGGTAAACGCCGTCACCGCTAAAGATGCGAAACAGCTCAACTAATAGAGTCTAAGTCAACATCCCAGTGACCTTAACCGCCCTCATAACATTTCCTAAACCAGGGGGGCGGCGGGCGTCTAAATCTCTGTAATATCTGGCTAGCTTTTCCCCCAATCTTAGTAAACCACCGCTGGGCCGGAATATTAACCTCACTCTAGAGAAATATCACACGCCCCGGCCCGCTAAAACCCGGGAATAAAAACCCTACGCTCCCTCCTTATCCAATCTTGCTAAATCAATCCAAAAATAATCTTAACTTGATCTAAATACAATCTCCCCGGATCTAGCAGCACCGATACCTTGTTTCTCTCCTAAAGAGTAATCAAATTCCAGCGCAAAAGGCCTGGAATATATGATGACTTGAAATTTCGGCCGCGATCAGCCCCCAGCCCATTATCTTGTTTTATACGGCCGTTGAGCGAGACTTAATTACGTAAAGGCGAAAATTTAATTAAAACTTGATCTGATAAACCCATAGGGAACTGCATTATGCTTCCGACCACAAAGAACGCTGAATGACACTCCCAGACCCGGGTTTACTTTTCTCGCCTCACCACCACCACCACCACACAATCTGGCGCTGTTGATTGCGGCTCCTATTTCGTGTTTTATCTCTCTTTATGGATATTCAGGTGCCTCTTGTTTCGGGAATCAGGGCCAGGAGATTTTAAGCCCTGCGATTTTTATGCCTCCGGGTAGCAGCGCCCCCCTTTACCACACTCCCACGTCTCCCCCTGGGCCTCCTACCCCCCCCCTCTCTCTCTCTTTCTCTGTTCTGCGGATTTACTGTAGAATAACCTTCAGTATTAATCTCCTCCGTAGCACATAACCCCTAATGACGGGTTATTGGCTCTAGTGATCATTATACAATTTTACCAGATCTTTACCCGGGTTGGCATGGAGGGAGGGCGGCATGTTCTCAATGGCACTGGAGGCTTCGTAGCACTTTCACCCAGGCGATTTATTTTGCTTATTACGCCTTCATATTCTTATCCACCTTGCTTGTATCATTTTTGTTATCGAAATGGGTTGAATTAGTAGCATAAATATAATAACACAAAATAGACAGAAAAACAGGCAGAATAAATCGCCAAGGAAGAGGTATAAAGAAGACGCCTAAGAAGACAGTAATACGGAGCAAGGAGAGACTTGGTTATAGGGAGGAGGGGCGAAAAGGAAGGAAAGAGAGGATGGTTTTGGTGGAGGCGGTGGGGGGAGGAGCCGCTGCCGCTGCTTCTTGGGAGGTAGGAACGCCTCGCTCTGCTATTGGAAAATCAGCTCACAAACTTAGTATTTACTTCTTTAAATCTATGAAACCCGAGGCAGGTTTGGGTGTAAAAGTTGTGTGTGGTGGGCGCGTTAGGGAGGGTAGAGAGAGCGCGTGGACAACAACGGCGGTGGTTCGGGCCCCAGCAAACTGCCAATTCCCATCGCCATGACGGTTCCTCTCATTGGCAGCTGCACATTAACCCGCCCATTAAGAAGTCCAGAATTTCCTCGTGCGGTCGTGTCAGCCGGGATGGGCCAACTGCTCATGTTCATTATTGACACTGATGCCCTTTATGGTGCGAGTGTTGCAGTTAGGAGCCTGTGGGGATATTGCTGCCACCGCTGCCTCCTGCCACCTTGTTTCCTCACTCCCTCCTTCTCTCCCTCCCCTATGATGCCTTCCCCCCTCTCCCCTCAACCCATCCCTCGGTCCCCCATTCCTGTCTCTCCTTCTCACCCCCTCCTCTCGTCTTCTCACCCCCATCTTCCTTTCCTCTAACCTCCCTCCTTCTGCACTTTTCACACCTTTCATTCTCATCTCTCCCTTTCCATCCGTCCCCTCTTCCCCTTTCACTTCCCCCTCTCCATTCTCTCCCATCCCGTTCCATGCCTCTCATCTCCTCCCATCTCTTCACCCCCTTTTTCCGTCCCCTCTCCCCGCCTCACACCTCCTCCAGCCCTCCTATCCCCACCTCACACCACCCACCTCCCCTGTCCACACCTCACACCACCTCCCACCCCGGTCACACCCCTGTCACGGCCGGCACACTGGTTACACCTCGTTTTCGCCCCTTCCCGCTGCTTCGACGTGGCCCTCCCGCAGTAAAGCCGTCACTTACTCAAACTCCAGCCCACACTTTGGCTTGATTACGGTCTTGCGCCTTGTCCGTGCAACTACCACCACCACCACCGTACTCGCTCCCTGTCATGCCCCCCCCGCCCCGTCTCTCTAACTCTCTCCCTCTCTCTCTCTCTCTCTCTCTCTCTCTCTCTCTCTCTCTCTCTCTCTCTCTCTCTCTCTCTCTCTCTCTCTCTCTCGATATTGAGCTGTGGCCAGTCACTAATTTCCTGGACTAGTATCTTCCCCGACTATGACCTCGGCGAGATCTCTCTGCGGTCTCACTGGATTCCTTAGGCGTTATATTATTGTCAGCCTCCCAAGGTAACTCGATTTTGGTATCCGGCTCAGGCCTCAGCTTTATATGGTCTTTATATCTCTGCGGTAAAGTAGTTGCTTATCATAAATATTGAACTTCTACTCAATTCAGAAGACCCTCTTGCCTTAGACCCCCGTTGCCGTAAGAGACTTAGTTTAAATCACATTTTTGCTTCAAGTACGAGGCCCCTGGAGTTCTTAGTATCGGCACTGTAATATTGATTTTTTATTGCCTATCTTAATGTGAGGAGATTCCCTCTAGTTTGTGGAGGCAGCCGGGTTGCTTTGTAGGCTTTAATGTTTTAATTTCTGTTTCTGTATTTTATCTTTTATATATTGTATGTTTTTTATTATTTTAAAAGTCGTGTTTTAACTGGATGTCCGGCGTCGTATGACCATGGCATTGGCACCGACATTTATAATGCGGTCAATCAGTCAGTCAGTCAGAACACCTTCCTTTGTCCATCTTAACAATGTAGTGTGGTGTCAAGTTCTTACCTGAAGCGTGAGACGCCAGGAGTATGAGAGTAGTACGTGCTTGCTTTCTTCTTGTCCTGTCTGAAGAAAGTTTTGAACTAAGCCATCGTCACGCCCATATTGGCCAACCTGCAGCACCCATCCTCACAGGCTGTGGTACCTTCTCCCTGCCTCACCACCCACCATTGTCCCAACTCATCCTGTCCACTTCACTTTACCCCCCCCTCACATTTTGTCCCCCACATATAATTTATGTGACTTAATTCTACTTCCAGCGCTGCCCTCATGCAACATGCAACGCTCACCATCCTACCATGATCTTAATCCATCCCCTCCACCTCACCAACCCCTTTCCACCCACTCCACCTTTTTTCTCCTCCACCTTTGACTTGTACCGTACTAACCTACCTACAAAACCCATCTTCACAACATATACATCCGCTAGCATTCCTCACTACCCACTTTATCCCATTCCATCACACCCACTCCTTTCCACTCACCCTGTCCAAATCTGCTCTGGTGTGGCTAATATCGTAACAATGACTGCCTCCACTATCACCTGACATGTACTTATCGTCACAAGGTATACTCCCCCTTTCGTGGCCCACAGCCCACAACCATCTCAACCCATTCCACCCACTCGTCTCCGCCTACCCCACGCGGTCCTCAAAACCTGAAATAGCTTAACCATTACGCTGACAGTTTTTTTTTCTCTCTCTCTCTCTCTCTCTCTCTCTCTCAGTCCTCCATATTCTTGACCTGAATTGATCCGTCTTGACTTGATCACTATTCCAGCCCATCCCGCCCACTCCCCTCGACGCACTTTCCTCATTTCCACTCCAATGTAATTATCGACAAGAGACTGCCTTGATTCGTACCCTAAATATAAGCTTCTCCAGCCCTCTCTCTTCTAGGGCGCTCTTGTAAGCTGAGTTTAGTTAGTTGATAGCAGCAAGATTAAAAATAAAGGTATCGTACTGAAGGGGTTAAAACTACAAACAGCTTACAGTTCGGTGTCAGCAGTATTCATGATTTATTTCCATCATTCATAAAGCTGTTTCTGTGCCACCGATGTGCAGTGTCTGTTTCTCTTTCCGGATAGTAAATTCTCGTAGAAATAGCATAATTTGACGGTCTGTTGTGCTGTTAAGTTCAAAGTTAACTTACCAGCATCTCGCGATTTACAGTTTCAGTTACGCAGAAAATGTTGTGTTATTTATTTAGGCGATTTTCCAGGTTTCCTTATTTTACAGTAAGAGTTATATAGAAAAACTTGTGATATTTAGCGATGACAAAAGTATGGCTATGGTAATCGAATCTGTTTCTGTTTACGTATGTATATATGAATGTTAATAATCAGGAATACATGATCCGACCTGGGACTCTCTCTCTCTCTCTCTCTCTCTCTCTTTGTTCATAATATGTTAACGTAACTTCATTTTTTCTACCTTCAGGATGTTACTTCTGTTTTCTTGTTTGGTTTTTAGCTGTATGGAGTCTTCTGGGATTGTGTTCTTTTATTTTTTTAATTTTTTATATTTTACTTCAGCGAACAAAGTAATATTTTTCTAATAATTTTCAGGCTGGACGACGTCGTTAGAGGCTGTAGTGTGTGTGTGTGTGTGTGTGTGTGTGTGTGTGTGTGTGTGTGTGTGTGTGTGTTTTAGTGCCGTCTTGCAATGGCCTGTGTCAGTGTCTAGAGGGGTAGCATGATATCTGTGGTGGCCAGACAGGTAGTACGACGGTGCTCCAAACGGCCTCCCTAAACTGACTGAACCTCTCCTCCCGACGCGGCACACATGTCTTGATGGCGTCACATGTCACCTCAACAAAGTTCCGCCACAATGAGTTAGGTCGTTAGGGGGATGGACGACGGGCCGCTGTTTCCAATATCGAAGTGACCCGCGGCAGGGCCAACTGGTACTGCCTTCAGAGGTCCCTCCATCACCCCACCACGCTGTTACCCGGCAAGTTAAGCAGCGCTGGGATGTCTGCTCTGATGGTGTGTGACTGGATCCTGTCTGCTCTGTTGGCGAGGTGCTGTGGTGGTCTCTGCAAGGTGTTGAGGGTGGTGGTTGAGTAGTAGTGGTCAGATCGTAGTGTGGTGGTGGTTAGAGGGTAGTATGGTGATGTGTAGATGGTTGTGTGGTAGTTGTGTGGTAGTAGCTGGAGAGTCTTAGGTTGTGGTGAGGTGGTACTGTGTTGATGATTTGATGGTAACCAATACTTTCCTCCTCGCCCGACCACGCTGTTACCAGGAGCGTTAAGCAGCACTAAGATGTCTGCTCTGATGGTGTGACTGGTTCCTGTGCTCTGTCTGCTCAGTTGATGAGGTACTGGGATGGTCTCTGCTCAGGGTTAGGAATGTATGTGACAGTGTGACGCTTGTGTGGTATTGGTTAAGTGGTACTGTTGTGTTATATGGCGGTGTGGTGGTTGTGGTTAGTTGATGGTTGTGTGGTAGCAGTTATAGAGGACAGCCTGGTTGTAGTTTGGTAGGTGTGTGGTGGTGGGTAGTGTGGAGGCTGAGTAATAGCAGGTAGAGGGTAAATTGGTATTAATTAGGTAGCTGTGTGGTTGTTGTGTGGTAGTAGGTGAAGGGTCGTAGTGGTGGTGAAATGACAGTGTGGAGATGGTTGTATGGTAACTAGTACGCCCTTCAGAAGTTGCTTCATCACCCTCCCCCCTTCCCGGCACGCTGTTACCTCGGATGTTAAGCACCACTTCGACGTCTGCTCAGATGGTGCTAGCTCCTGTGCTGTGTGCTGTGCTAGGGAGGCGATGGGATGGTCTGTGCGAGGGGCTGAGGGTATGTGTAGGTGATACTGACTGTGATGGTGGCGATGAGGTGATGGATACACGGTAGTACTGTGTTAGTCGATGGGTAATGTGGTGGTGATTAAAGACTGTGTGGTGGTTATGTAGTAGTAGCAAGAGGAAAAATACGTGGTAGTGTAATGGGTAGGTTGGTGGTAGTGTGATGGGTGCGTGGTGCTGGTTCGATGGTAGTGTAATGGAAGTGTTGTAGTGGTTAGATGGTAGTGTGGCGTTCATGTGGTAGTAGCTGGAGGGTTGTAGGCCTTGGTAATATGAAGTCTTGTGTAGTGGTAGTTAGATGGTAGCTGGTACTGCCTTCAGGGGTTCCTCTATCACCTGACCCCGCTGTTACCAAGGAAACTAAGCAGAGTTGAGATGTCTGCTTTCATGGGGAGGTGGTGACTAGTATGGGGGAGGGGTGTTCTGCTGCTCGGGGTTTGGATTGTGTGTGTGTGTGTGTGTGTGTGTGTGTGTGTGTGTGTGTTTAGGTAAAGTATAGCAAAATTGCCCCTATGCCCCTAACAAGTGTTGATGGGGGTATAGGCGCCACTAAATGTGAGGCAGTATGCATGATGAGAATTGCTAGTTCAGTAGACGGAGTAGGGATTTTAGTGGTTGAGTCGAGGATGCCATTATTCTTCCTGCTGCTAAGTAAAATCATAATAACAAATGAATAGCTCTACAAATTGGTTTAACACTCTCCCAGACATTGAATAAAATTTTGGTGTAATGTTTTTGTTGAAGAAAGATCGTGGTCGGAAAACAGTCAACCCCTTTCTCCTGAGGACGCCTTTTTCATTTAGTTCTGGCCATTGTCAATTTATTCTTTTTAGTAATTTATTTCCTAATTAACTAGCTGAAGACTGTTTCCCTGTACATTACTCCATGGATATTTAAAGTAATTGCTTCGATCAGAAATGAGATCTAACCTCTGTTACCTTAAGGAAAGTAAATTATTTGATCCACACACACACACACACACACACACACACACACACACACACACACACACACACACACACACACACACACACACACACACACACACACACACACACACACACACACACACAAATGAAACCGTTCCAAAATTCGCTAATGCACCAACAGTACCATAATATTTACTGTGCTCACACCCCACTCAACTTATCGTATCTGTATCTTCATTGCTAATCTCTTTGTTATTCCGTAAAAAATTTATATTAATGTGTGAGTTACGACATGGACATCAGACATAGCTAGTGACAGGACCCTTCATCGGATGGGAGATACCGTCCGCGATGACTTCTCTCCTTTCCACAACAGTTTATAAATTCCACTGTAATTATGGCTTTACGTACTGATAACCATTAATATTTCAACAGCTAAGGGTTAGGTCATATGGTCTTGCAGTATCACGTGTAGGAAGAACACTATATAATATATGTTCTGTTACAGCTCATATATCACGATGTCATTTAATTCATGTGCAGTTAAATATTACAGGTTAGTCTAATATTGTTTCTGTTTTTTCAGGTAAGTTGATGTGCAGTACCTGTGTATGGGACCTGTTTATGTGAGTACCACCATTATCCAGGCTATAATTTGTCGTGTCATGTGGAGGATCATTCACTTGATTCTTGACATCCCCTATATTAATTGGTTTACATATTTCATTTACTTACAAACCTCGTCTTAATTTCCCCGCAAGAGTGGGACCTCGAATATTTGTGCCAGGGACATTATTTTTTTATATATATATCAGGCGGAGCCATTCTTATTTTTTTTTTTAATTATTATTATTCACGGCGAGCCATTTGTAATTTATCTTTTTTATACATTTCATGCAGACCTGTTCTTAATTTTTTGTAGCATCCCACAACCAGATGATTTTATGCAAGAGCAGGAAAACTACCCTGGTAGTGAAGGGGTTCATAAAAGAATGTATCTATAGCTAACCCTGCCAATTCGAAAAACCGTTTAGCACGTGAATAAAATTGGCGATAGCAGGAGTAAAACGAAATATAAGTTCCGGTTGGAGGGACTAAGGTGTTTCGGTAGGGTGACTATGGTGGGTAGAGTAGGGTGTGGTGACCAGAAGGAGATTGTGATAGGGGTGAATGTGGTGGGTGATAGTAGTGGGGTGAGAGGGTGAGTGTGGTGGTGGAGCAGATAACTGTGGTGGTAAGGATGAATGAGTGAGAGTGCTGGCTGAAAGTGCAGTGAGGATGTTTGTAGTGAAAGCGAAGAGGAGAATAAACGTGAATGAAGGTGTCTAAGGGTGACTGGCTAAAATGTGTGATGGACATGAATTCGAGTTAGTGTGAATATGATGGCTATGGTGAGTGTGGTGATAAGGATGAGTGAAGGGGAAGAAGGAAGTGAGTGAGCAGCATCAGGAGTGAGTAAGTGGGGGAGGGAGGGAGGGAAGAAGGTGTAGTGGAGTGTCAGGGGCCCGGCGTCTCCCCCTTCAGCGGCTGGGTTCATCTTCATTGGCAGACGTAAATGAGGCGTCTGGAGGAGTGTGCTGCGCTACAGTCAGATCTGGCTGTCAGCCGAGCCTGTCAGAGCCGCCTGTCACCGCTAACGGCCGCCTCAGCCACCTCCACCCTGTCCTGCCCTTCCTTTCCCTGTCCTCCCTCCCCATCCCTGTCCTTCCCTCCCCTACCCTTCCCTGTCCTGCCCACCCCTTCCCTGAGCTGATCTCTCCCCTCCCCTGTCCCGCTCCCCTCTCCCCTGTCCTGCTCTCATCTGTCCTGCTTCTTCCTCGCCCTACTCTATCTTTCCCTGCCCTGTCGTGCCCTTCCCTTCCCTTCCTTTCCATGTCTTGCCATTTCCTGTCAAGTCCCGTCTTTTCCTGTCGTGCTCTGTCTTGTCCTTCTCTGTCTTGTCCTGCCTATCCAACCCCTGTCCATCCCAGTTCTACCCTACTTTGTCCTGTCCTGCCCAGCTCGACCCTACCTTGTCCTGTCTTGCCCTGCCCTCCCTGTCAGCTCGTCCGCCACAGCCCTGTAATGTGCCCCAGCCCACGACGGACGATGCTACCCGACCATAACCTCGTAATATCGGCACTCGAGGATAGTAGTGGCGAACTGTTTCAACTTAGAGTATACAAGGTAGATCATTTCTCGTATTCTGTATTGGCTTGTTTCCTGCTTTTATTATTATTATTATTATTATTATTATTATTATTATTATTATTATTGTTATTAGTGATTGGGATAACTGTAATGGACTGTCTGTTTTTATTGTTGTTCTCTGTTAACTAAGCTTTATAATTAAGCTTTGACGATGAGAATTGAAACTTAAATGCAAAGCGTCATAGTGACGTACAAAAAAGAATAATCAGATGAACAAGGTCTCGTTAGCAGTGACGAATCGATGGAGTCGTGGCAGACGTCCTCCCCAGCTGAAGGCCCGACATTATTAGCTTAATTGAAGTTTTTACATGGCTACGTAGCACTCTAGTTTGAGCTTGCTGTCGTGTGAAGCGTCAGTCGATTATAGATAATCTCGGTTAACTCGTTCCCAGTCGGTGTATCCAGTTAGTTTATTCTGAATGCTTCCTGATGGATGTAATAATCTGAGGTAAACTCCTGACAGGCAGGTGGTTATAGCGACTCGACTTTTTTACAGAATCAGTACAAGGAAAATTTTCTGCCGTTTTTAACTTATTAGGAACACGCCACCACATAAGGCTGGAGTATTTAGAACGAATTAGTTACTGGTAGGGTAGTAGGAAATTAATTGTCTAGCTCTGGGTTTCTACTCTCCTCATGGGGCGACATAGGATTAGATGATGGATATATATATATATATATATATATATATATATATGTGTGTGTGTGTGTGTGTGTGTGAGAGAGAGAGAGAGAGAGAGAGAGAGAGAGAGAGAGAGAGAGAGAGAATGTGCCTAGAATGCGCCCCCCAAACCATCACACTGCCCATTTTAGGCCAAAAATCACCCCTGAGGAGCCTGTAGAGTATATACGGTGGAAATTTGGCTAATGACTGATGCGAGGTCACGTGTGGGAGCGGGGAAGTAGGCTGCTGATGAGAACACCGAGGCAAATGCTGTGGCTGGGAATACCTTACACAAACACTGCGGACATTATGGGCGATATTTGACTGCGGGCCGATCGGGGGAGAGGGGCGTTTGAGGTTAAGGTGGAGAGAGAGAGAGAGAGAGAGAGTAGTTTTTGCAGTTACTGTAAAACTTTGGTAACTAAAATTTTATTGCCTCTACATTGTTGATATAACTGGATGCCCCTTATATTATTGTCAACGAGAAAAAATATTATAGAATTAGTGTTTTACCTGATAAGAATATGTTGGTGTGTATGGGATCAGCCATTGGAGAGCTTCTATATTTTTAGTGAAATATAGAACATACGAATTAACTTGCTATTGCAAATGGGGCCTTTATGGTATTGCATTTAAAGAAGAATTGAACGAATTTTCAGTTTGGGATAACACCTCTGATAGTCTTGCTGTTAGAGAAGGCTATATCGTACCCCTCCAATTCGATCTTAAGTCCATCCTAAGTAGGTAGCAAGAAAACTTTAAACTGACGTCTTGGAAGTGGAAGGATTAACTTTGAATGTCTGGAAGCAGTGTGGACCTATACCTTCCAGACTTAAATCAATCTGAGTCATGGAGAATATATCAAATCCCCCCAGCTCAAAAAAGGTCTCTTCTGAGCTGGATAAAATTGGCTGGAGATCACAAGGGGTGGGGGAAAGACGTACATGACGTGTCCTTTTTTCATTAAGTTTATTCTTGCAATCTCAAGAGAATTTTTTTTTTCACTTCAGTGGAGATTTTACGAACTCAGAGGGTCTGAGTAAAGTAGTCTGGTAGTAGCCTAATTAAAATATAAAATGTTACCAGAGTAAAGATGATAATAACTTACCTAACGAGTGTGCCAAGTAATACGTTGCCGTTGCGTTTTAGTGTTGCTGGAGGATGTGTAAGAGTGAATAATAGGGCATGGAGAGTGCAAAAATAAAATCGTGTGGAGGTCGAAAAAATACAGTGGTTTGGATAAAGCAAATGTAAAGTTGTCATCAAAACAGAAGGCTAATAAGTTATACGACCGAGTTTGAAAAAAAAAAATGCAGTTGGATTGTAGTAAAGAGAATTAAATGAAATGGTAAAGTAGAAAAATTTATGTGATCAGGGTGAAGAGTTTATTTAGTTACGTGACTGAACTTGTAAGAAAAATGTTGAAGTTTTAGCGTTGCAAGAGTGAGCATGGATGAGTAAGGCCGTGTGGAGTTGCTGGTTGTCTGAGCTAGAGCTACGTTGGGGCCTCACTTTTGTAACTCTGTTGAGACGTCCGGGCAAGAGTAACGTTATGTGGTTGTTTCTGTAAAGTCAACATGGTCGGGACGAGGCACACCGCTGGCAAGGATCCTCAATCTTGTTTACAAATGACACCCAGGACCGTGTTTGTAAACTTTCTGGAGCCCAAAGTTCAGTGGAAAACCGCATGTTTATATGTTCATCCTCACTCTTATGGCTTCCAAATACAATACAACCAAACATAAGTGAATTATAACCTAAGACTTATGGAAGAACAAGATAGATTTCGATATTATTAAGCTGCTACGGGAGACTTGTGCCTCTTAAGAATTGACCAAGATCCTTTATGAATACAAGACTCGGCAGCAGCAAGAGCAACAGCAGCCGACCTCACAGGGAAAATTGTAGCTCTCAGCCGGCCAGCCCAAGGAGAGTTCCCCCCCGAGAGTGACGCACGGTAACTCTCCCCACCCGCGGTATAGACTTCACCAAAACACGAGGTAAAAGCGAACAGGAACATGATTTTTCAAGGACTATTTACGTGGCCAGAGGAGGAGGAGGAGAAGGGGGTAGGGATAGGGGAGGAAGAGGAAGAGGAGGAGGAGGAGGAGGAGGAGGAGGAAGGGGGAGGGATAGGGAAAGAAGAAGAAGAGGAAGAGGAGGAGGAGGAGAAAGGCAAGAAGCAGAGGGGGGATGGGAGACTATTGTTCTTTATTGCTCGGGGTTTTCTTGGCAAGGCAGACTTCTGGTGCTGCTGAGGCGGCCACGTTACCTTGTTTATATGGGCCCTCGTCTTGATGTCAGGGAATCAGATGGAAGAACACGGGTTTGAGTCTCCAGCCGGTCAGAGTCTAATGCAAAGTTTGTTTCCCCTTTGTCCCCGTCCACCCTGCAGTACATTTAGGAACCTTGACGTAACATGGACTATGGAGGTTAATATTCTAGGAGAAAAAGGTGACTTAGCAGAATTATTATCAGATCGATGGGTATTATTTCCAAGCCTTCATTTTTTTTTTCCACTGATTGGCCGAATTCTCGTTAGCTTGGGAGATTTCTTAACACTAACTCCTCAGCGATTTATTTTGATTATGGTCGCGTCCTCTCATGTGATTTAGTCCGGTCAACGCTAGACGATTTTAGAAGCCTGAGAGTGGTGCCATTAACCCCGTCATGGTGGGAACAACTCTGGTTTTCTAATTATTCAGATGAGAGTGAGAATAAGAGCCTGAGGATGTCAATACGGACCGCTTGTGTTGAGGTCACTGGGGGCTGGGAGATTGCGTGACACACGTTATTTGGTGATTTATTTTACCCATGGCCCCTTAACTCTTTAGCTGTCATGGACGCTGCTTTTCCTCCTCCTCCTCCTCCTCTCTCTCTCTCTCTCTCTCTCATTGTTTATCTATATCTTTCTTTTTCTTTTTCTTTGTTTCTTTTTTCTTTTCTTAAGGTTGCGTCAAGACTAATTTATTTATCTGAAGGAATTTTTAGATGCGGGAGCTTCTCTAGGAGCGGCCTGGTTAGTCAGTCACTCCCCAATGTTTTTCGGACTTCAGGTGTTTCACTCCCATAGACTTTAACGACGTCCCAAATTACACCCCAAAGGGTCGCTCATCTATAAAGGAACTTGCACTAGTCAGCAGTCCAAAGGTTAATCTAGAGGGTCTGAACCCTTTGGCCACTTGGAGCCCTCGCGACTGAACGAAATCGCCTGAATATTATAACAGCCCCGTATTCTTGTCGCGTCAGAAAGCTCCTTAACACATTTTCTTAAGTGATTTATTTTCCTCATTACACCTAACTGTCCTCCTGTGTGTTTTACCTAAATCCATCTGAAACCGCCATACTCTGCCTAAATAACGTACACAGAAGGATATTAACTAGGCATATGCAAAAATAAATCGCTAAGGAAGAGGTGCTAGGGAGCCTCCTCAAGGGACGAGTATACGGGCCCTAGTGTGTCAATAGGTGGCGAAATTTGTAATATCCTCGTGTATTTTACTGATGGAAGCTGTGACGATTATTTTATGTTTATGATGATGATGATGGTGATGATGATGACTATGATGATGATGATGGTGATGATGATGATGATGATGATGATTACTATAATTATTATGCAGTTGAACGGAGGAAGGAAAAACAAAAGAATTCCATACACCAGATTGTAGGTGTCCTCCGTTCATGAAATATCTGTAACAGTTGGACTTGAGCTGCTGTGGGTTGAAGTCTGGGGGGGAACTAATCTGGGGGGAGCGAGAAGCAGAGAGAAGCAGTTCGGGGATTGATAAGATAAGGAAAATAAAAGGTAATTCTGAGTGATTATGCTAAAAATATCTCTACAGAAAAACTACTGTGAAATTATCCATGCTAAAGAGAACATTACACCTCCAGTCCCAGAAGTGTCTCCGTAGCTGGCGGTATTGATATGGTCATGACTAAAATAAGAAAAGATGAAAGAAAAGGGAAGACCTCTTAGTAATGAGATTTGTTTGTGCTGACGTGATGAAGACACACCATAACACACCTCTGTTTGTGCTGACGTGAAGACACACCATAACACACCTCTGATTTGTTTGTGCTGACGTTATGAAGACACACCATAACACACCTCTGTTTGTGCTGACGTGCGGACACTCTATAATACACCTCAGATTTGTTTGTGCTGACATGATGAAGACACACCATGACACACCTCTGATTTGTTTGTGCTGACGCGATAAACACACACCATGACACACCTCTGATTTGTTTGTGCAGACGTGATGGAGGGACACTACGATGCACGTAATGACTTGATTTGTGCTGACGTGGTTGTGCTGACGTGATAAGAGCACACTATAAAAGTTGCTGATGTTTTTGTACTGATTTCTCTGCATACGTGATTTAGACGAACTCGACATACCATGTTCCCTTCATCTCCCTGGCACCTCCTTCTTACCGGTTTATTTTTACATATACGGCACTTTACGTTCTAGTATATATTATTTATGAGTCAGTGTATTTCAGATGTACGAAAGTAACACAGAGAATATCAGTGTTATTTGCAAAGCAAATAATTAAGGAAGAGCTGCTACGTAATGCCCATGCCACCAGGAGGCAGGAACACGATACACTGACAAAGTAATATGAAAAAAACAGACTACGGTATACTTGCTCCTTGTTTGTGCTGACTTGTTTGTGCTGACACAGTCCCATCACGACACATTTGCTGGATGTATGTGCTGACGTGAAAAGGGCACACTGCAGCAGTTCTTCTCGACACATGTGCTGACTTGTTTTTGCTGACGTGCATGTGCTGATGTGAAAGTCCTGTTACGACGCACTTGTTTCAGTGTTTGTGCTGACCTAAAAAATGTCCCACTACGATAACATTTCATAACATTTTTCTTCTTTTGTAGTGACGTATTTTGTGCTGATGCTAAAAAGTCACACTACGACATTTCTCGATGTTTATGCTGTGTTTGTGCTGATGTAAAGAAATCCCACAACGACAACCTTTCTCGATGTAGTGCTGACGTGTTTTGCTGATGTTCTTTTGTGCTGACGTGCTTGTGATGACGTAAACAAATATCATTACAACACACTTGCTGACGTATTGTGTTGACGTGAAGAAATCCTACTACGGCAACGTTTCCCGACGTTTGTGCTGACGTGAAGAATCCCACCACGACAACTTTTCCCGACGTTTGTGGTGACGTGAAGAAATCCCACTACGACAACGTTTCCTGATGTTTATGTTGACGTTAATGAAGTCCTACTACGAAAACGTTTCCTAATGTTTATGCTGACGTGAAGAAATCCCATAACGACAACGTTCCCTGATGTTTGTACTGAAGTAAACAAGGCCTCAGCAGTGTAGCCAGCCAGGAGCCAAGGCCCAGTATAGCCAAGCAAGGCGACCATCAGGGTGGCCAACATTTTAGGGGAGTCAGACACATAAAGTGTGGCGCGCGGGGGCAAAAAAGACATTAGGGAGAATATTTTAGAGAAGCTTCCTCGGAGGTCAGTGTTTATTTTAAGAGGAATTTATTGTCTCTGGCGTATTATATCCATCATGGGGGAGTTTGTTTAAGCATTTACCCCACCGCCTCCTGGGCCTAATGTACGTGCCTGTTTGCTGTCGAACCACATCAGTTATATACACTTGCATTCACTAGCATTTACTTGACTCTGATGTGACTGATGTGTATAGTTTGAACACACACACACACACGCACACACACACACACACACACACACACACACACACACACACACACACACACACACACACACACCTTGAGAGAATGTTGTGATTAGCGTATGCAGAAACCTACCAGTACATGCAGGAATCCAGTAATGTTTCTGTCATTTGAATGTGGAATATTTCATTGACCTGTCATATTTCACAAACGTGTCTTGAAAATCTATTGTGATTGGTGTGTGAAGAATGCACATACTCTGAATAATTCCTTTTCTCTATCATTACGTAAACAAAAGTAGCGTTAATGATTTTTCCTTGGTGTGTCAAAGAAAAGTGAAAGTGCTATTTTACGAACCCGATCAGCATGAAGACGTCTATTATTTATTATTATTATTACTCTCACCAGGCGATTTTATTTTTTGAGAGATTTTTATGGGAAGAGATTGGATACATCCTTCAATTACCCCTTCATTAACCCCTTCATTAACCCCATCATTCATCCCATCATTAACCCCCTCACTAACCCCTTCATTAACCCCTTCACTAACCCCTTCATTAACCCCTTCACTAAGCCTTCCACTAATCCCTTCAGTAACCCCCTCATTAACCCCTTCATTAACCCCTTCACCACAAAAATTCTTCCCTAAATAGAATAATATGGAGGTAGCAGGAATATACTCAAACAAAACGTCATCGCAGAGGCAAAGCTAAAGAAAGCCGTCAGTATAAATATTTCTCGCTAAGTCTCCCATGTATTGTTGGATAGTATGTGGAGAGAGAATGGAGAAAGAGAGATTGACACTGAGTATATGTGGGTGAGGTGATGGGTGAGAACGGAAGGGGGGGATGATCAGAGACTAAGAGATTGACAGTGGGAGTATATGTGGGTGAGGTGATGGGAGAGAAGGGAAGGGGGGGATTGATGAGATGTAGGGATGAGGTGGTGCGGTACAAGTATATATATTATGAAGGAGGGGGAGGTGAGCCGGAGATAGGGCAGCTTGATAGTGTGAGAGAGTGTTATATAGAGGTGACTCGTTTGTACATCCCCTTTCGAAGTTAAGTCGTCTGGCCATAGATAAATAGATAGATAGATTAATAGATAGATTACTGAATAAATTGTTGTTTGTTATTATCCAGACATAAACATAACTGTAGTACAAAATAGCGCCGTAATCAGTGTATACTAAGTGTAATTCTGTATTTTTGTTCTTTTCTGTATATTTGCTGTAACTGTCATTCATTCTGTATTTTTTTTTTTTTTAATCGTTTCTCGCAAAAACGACCAACAACGAAGCAACATAGTCAATTAGTCAGGATTTTTGTCTCATAAAACCGTCAGACTGATATCCAGTTCTCTTGTCATCATCTTTGTCATCATCATCATCATCATCGTTGTTGTTGTCGTCATTATTATCATTATCACTTATGTATCATCATCATTATCATCATCATCATCATCTATAATCACCACCACCACCACCACCACCATCTTTCCCTTTGGTATGAATGGCATAGGTAGGATTCACAAACAGAGACAAGGAAAGCTCAGAAGTACGAGAACTACCACAAGACTGCCCAGCGCTAATGATTCACACGTCCATACACCCATGAGAGAGAGAGAGAGAGAGGGAGAGAGAGAGAGAGAGAGAGAGAGAGAGAGAGAGAGAGAGAGAAACTTGTAAGATCTTGACATTTTTGCCCACTTGAAGATGGGAAGCCAGTCCTAAGATGGTTAAATTTGCCTAGTAATAGCTAGAGAAATTATTCAAAATTCTCATAGCCTGGAAATGCTACGGAAGATTTATATATGTATTTTTTTTTTTTTACCTCCAGAAGACGGGAAACTTCTTAGTAAATTCGTCTAGTAGCTAGGTAGAAAAATTTAGTTAAGGTTTCTCACAGCCTGAAAGTTTTATTGGAGTCTCGTTAAACCCTTAGAGGGACGGTATGCCGCAAACATCGTCTGGTGGTAGCTAAGAAAAATAAAGATTGATTTCCCACCTGCTGGAAAGATTATATTGCTCTTACTCTAACTTGGCCCAAAACTGTCATCTCTTCATCTTCGGTGCTAAGTTGTAATACTAGATTAACACTGGATGATGATGCTAGTCATGAAGAAGCGCTGTGAAAAGGATGTAGAGCCGCAGTATAGTTTTGTACCATTAAGCTAGGTGAAACAAACTGCAAAAGGACGAAAATCTGGGCCAAGTTAGTGTAAAAGAAGTATAGTTATTGGATGGAGCGACAGAAACTCATTTCTCGTCGGCTTAGGAGTGTTTTTGAGCCTCTTCCGTACCATTTTATTTTTGCATATACTGTTTCATTATTCTCTCATACCTTACTTGTGCATTCTGTGTTCGTATAAAGAGGAACGTGAATAACACACACGAGAGTAATGCTTTGTAATACGCTAGATGATTCGTTAATATATAGGTGCCAGAAAGCTCCCTAGGCTTACCATAATTCGGTTCAGAGGCCTGCACTCTCGTTAGGTTAGGGAGCTTTGTCACACTTCTTCCTTAGCGATTTATTTTGCATATTACACATTAAATTCCCTCCCATAGTACTTATATTATTTTCGCATTGACATAGTTTGCATTAATAACATACAAGGAAATACTAACGTGCTAAATAGAGAAATAATCTGCTGAGGAAGAGGTGCTGACCAGAATACGGGTGCGCTGCTCGTATAGGACCCCAGGCAGTGAGCGTGGAGGGCCAGCATGATTACTGTGGAGCCGTGACACTGGCGGACGAGGCCTGGCGGGGGTCCAGATCCTGCCCTCCCCCTCGTCCCCTACTGCCATAACAACACAACAGAGGGAGGGACAAAGGGCTGAGGAAGTAGAGGGAAGGGTAAAGGGTCTGAGGAACCAGAGGGAAGAGGAGATGTAGTACCACTCTCCCTTTATACACTGTTCATCCTCCTTATCGTATCAGTTTTATGTATTATCCATAACTCGGCTGCCGCACTCATCGCCACAAAATACAGCAGGAGGTAGGGGGCTGAGAGAGTAGGGGATGCTGTGCCATTCTCATTTCTTGCATTTGTCTTCCTCTTAACACCATCAGTTTTATGTAATTTCTGTCTATCAATAATCCAGTTATTGCCCCCACTCCCACAGCAACAGAACGCAGGAGGGGGAGTTAAAGGGGGCACGGTACTCCTCTCTTTGTCCTCATTTCCACGATAACGTAACACAGGGGGGAGTAGGGGAGAGGCTGAAAGGGTCACAGTACCACTCTCACTGCCTTCCATTGCCACAAGATAACTCGAGGGGGGTCCGAGCGGGGGCACAGTACCATCCTTACTGTCCCCAACGCACAACAACATTTAACGGGGAATGGGGGACGTGTGGAAGGGGAGGGGGCACAGTACTACCCTCACTTCATGATATCAATCTATTTTCGTCCTCAATGGGTCACTTCATCTCCCTCTCCCAGAACAACAGATGAGCGTGGGTTCAGGAGAAGGCAACATCCTTCTGGCGTCTTTCTCCTCCCCAAAGCTTCGTGACATCACCGCCATTGATCACCGTCTCTTACAACTTTCTTGACATCATCTCTTATATATAATGACATCTAGTCTACCTTTGTATTTTATCACATTTTTTCATGACATCATCCTTATCCTCATCCTCTGAACTTCGCGACATCAGTTCTGTCTTTCATTCTCTTCCTAAAATTTGATGACATCGGCTATGCATTAAGCCTTTCCCGCATAATTCTTGCGTGACTCCAACCGTGTCCTCAGCCTCTTCAAGGTTTATGACATCAGTTCTGTTTCTCAACGTCCACCACAAATTCGAGATCTCAGCCACATCTTTCAGCCGTTCCCTCGGTTGTTCGCTGCTCCTCCCCCTCTCCCCTCACAAGCCTCACTTCCTCTGTAACTTGTTCAGTACTCGGAAATGACGATATTCCTCTGATATACCCCTCCCTCCTCATCTCCTCGACTTCCCTTCAATTCTATACTCTCCTCCTCTCCCTCCCACCATCCATGTTCCTTCCATGGTTACTTCCTCCTTTCACCTCCCCTCTTCTTTAACCCTTTCACCACGACCACGCCTCTTCAAATCATTCTCACCACCACCAGACCATTTTAGCCCGATTAGGACATTGGCTGTCTTCTGGACATCTCCCCTCATTCCTAGACACTTCCCCTCACTCCCGTTCACTGTCCTTTTCTCCTTAACGTATCCGCAAACTCTTTCAGGACGTGAGGAATTTTTATTTTATTTTATTTTTTTTTTGGTAGTTTCTTGTCATGAAAAACTAATCCCTTGAATCTGATGACGTGTTATATAGGTTTAGTCTAGCTACTTCCAGACGATTTTATTCAGCTTAAGAACGTTCCATCTCACTGAGGAGCTAAACAAAGGCAAGTATTTAATCTCCAATCTCCAAAAATCAGTTCGATGCAGAGAAAAATCGTTCGAAAGAAGCAAGAATGTAATAAAAAGACGCCAACATAGTGAAGACTTAAAAATGACGTCAGCTTTATAACCTCAAAGGATTTCCACTCGAACCCCACCCATCGGCCTCTTTACCCTGACGCGGCGATGATTTCTCCTGTTATGTATTCGTTGTATCTTTGTAGTGTTTTGTTAGGGTCAGGAGAGATCTTATGGACTGGAGGGGTTGGAAATAGGCTTCACTAACCCTTTCATTGCTAAGGTAGGCTTCTCACTTTAGCTGCATAAATAGTTTGGAGGCAGGAAGGATAAAGAAGTAATTTTGTGTGTGTGTGTGTCTGTGTGTGTCTTTGTAATATGTAAAATGAATGAGATCTCCCTCCCAATAAATAAATGACAGAAAAAAGGGGAGAGGGGACTACACGACTTATATTTTGGGCTGGACTCCTTTATATCAACATCCGTCATAATGGTGCCATAAATACCCTCCTCTATGACCCCGCGGCCTCCTCTCTCTCATCCATGGACATCATCTTTGTGAGCACCAGATAAATTTCACCTTTTCATTTCCAGGACGCTGGGGAGGCAGGGGGAGGAAAGGGGGAAAGGAGGGAGAGAGGGGGAAGGGAAATAAGGGAAGGGGTGGGAGAGAGAGGGGAAGACTGGGAGGGCTGTAGGGAGTGGGTGGTTTGTGGGAAGGGAAAGAAAGGTAATATAGAGTGGGGGTGGATAAGGTTCAGAGAGAGAGAGAGAGAGAGAGAGAACAAGAGGGTTCGGTCAAGAGGGTCAAGATTAGGGGTAGGAGACGGGGAGGGGTTCCTTGTGGCATCCTCTCTCTCTTCCTGGTCACTGCTTACTAATCCAAAAGAGAGTAATCCCGCCCCTCATAACGGTGATTTAATGTCGCCACTGCCTGATTCATGGCAAAGCTGTAGCGCTCTGGAGAGAGAGAGAGAGAGAGAATGTGTGTGTGTGTGTGTGTGTGTGTGTGTGTGTGTGTGTGTGTGTGTTTGTGTTTAATAGTAGTAGTAGTAGCAGTAGTAGTAATTGTGGCGTGGGTGTGTGTAGCGCCTCGATAGGAATGCACTGCTTAATGGTTCATAAAGAGGTTGTGTTGGGGGTGCTGGTGGCAGGAGGAGGAGGAGGAAGAGGAGTAGGAGGAGGAGGAAGAGGAGGAGGGGGAGGAAGAGGAGTAGGAGGAGGAAGAGGAGTAGGAGGAGGAGGAAGAGGAGGAGGGGGAGGAAGAGGAGGAGGGAAAAGATTTGGAAGAACAGAAGCAATACAATACGAGCCAACTTGTATTATGCTTTCTGTTGTATTGTTTTGGGCTTATATTGTCATCTCTCCCAAATGAAAGGATCACATTTGCTTTGAACAGTTCCGACAGAGTAAAATGTGTAGTATTTATAATGTCACTAAGCAGGAATCTAGCAATGGCCCACTTCCTGTAGATTGAAGGGTTACTTTGGACGTTTCGAAAGCAAGTGCACTCCTGTTCTCTGTACTGCTGAAGAGGAGGATACTTCTCTCCAAAACGACCAGAAAAATACCTAAAGTCTACACACAATGAGCTTTGTAAGTGTAAAAGCAACACTGTAAAAAAAAGAAAAGAAAAGAAAAGCTATAGTAAAGAAAAGAAATTCCAGACCAAGACATGCATGAGCTCGGAACTATTCTATGTTAGTTTTAACTTGGCTTAAAATTGCTATCGTCCTATCTTTACTGAATTATGATAAGAGATTATTACTAGAACAGGATGTTAGTCACGAAGAAGTGCTATGGAAGGAATGTAGTAGAGTGCGATACTAGTCACGAAGAAGTGCTGTGGAAAGCATGTGATAGAATACGATACCGGTCACGAAGAAGTGCTGTGGAAAGAATGTGGTAGAGTACGATACTAGTCACGAAGAAGTGCTGTGGAAAGAATGTGGTAGAGTACGATACTAGTCACGAAGTGTTATGGAAAAGAATGCGGTAGAATACAACACTAGTCACGAAGAAGTGCTGTGGAAAGAATGTGGAGCCGTAGTGACTTATTTCGCCACTGAGCTACGTGGAATAGGCTTTAGGATGACGAAAATCTGGGCCAAGTCAAAGTGAAGGGAGTATAGTAAGGAGTAGCGAGGATACGGCACGCCCACACCAGGACACAGTGGCCTACCAACTGATACTACACAAAAGGCTACGGAGACTATCAAAACCCAATGGTACACACACACACACACACACACACACACACACACACACACACACACACACACACACACACACACACACACACACACACACACACACACACACACACACACACACACACACACACACACACACACACACACACACACACACACACACACACACACACACACACACCTACCAACTGATACTACACAAGGGGCTACGGAGACTATCAAAACCCAATGATACACACACACACACACACACACACACACACACACAGACAGTCTGTCTGTCTGTCTGTCTGTCTGTCTCGCTCTCTCTCTCTCTCTCTCTCTCTCTCTCTCTCTCTCTTATCATTTCTTTCCTTCACCTCTCTCCTTCACCCTCACGTCCCTCTTTAAGTTTCCCCTACCCTTTCTTACCGTACACCTTTTCTTCTCTTTTCAGTGACATCCTCAGCCCTTGTTATCCTGCTCTCTCTCCTTCACCCTTCTCCCTCTACCCAGCAACCCCATCACCTTCACCCCTCTCTCACTGTCTCACCCCTATCTCTCTCACTCCTCGTATCTTCTTCAACCTTTTCTCTCCTCTTCACTCCTCTCTACCTCACCCCCTTCTCCCTCTCAATCCTCTCCGTCTCTCTCTCTCTCTGTCTCTCTCACTCTCTCTCTCTCTCTGTCCATCATAACTCTCTCCACCACCCCTCTCCCCCCACCTCTCTCACTCAGCCCCACCCCTTTCTCACTCACCTTCATCCCCTTCATCATCTCATCTCTTCCGACCTTCACTACCTCTGTCTCTCCCTGACCTCTCTCTCCCTCTACCCACCCTCTCACTCTCTTCCCCTCACCTCTTTCTCTCCCGTAACCTTCTCTCTCCCCTTCACCCCTCTTTCCCTCACCCTTCTCTTTCCCCGTCATCCCCTGCCAAGCCTCGTCCGCCCATTCCTCCACTCTCCCGGTTACATTAAGAGGCGGGGAAAAACAGTCGCCCGGGAATATTTTAGAGGGAGCTTCCTGCAAGTCAGTATTTATCATGAGACCAGAATTTGTGGCCACTCCGGTCATCTGAGGTCACTTTTGTTCGTCACGGTCACCTGGGCACGTCATATAACTCAGCGCGGTCCGGCGACGCAGTTTAGCCACGGCCCTTTTCGCCCCCAAGGATACATTTTAAGGGGTCTTTTTCCGCCGCAGGAGCGCCTCTTGGGGTTCCATTCAGGGTTTTTCGGGTTATTTTAGATCTGGATTTTTTCTTCATCGATTACTTGGTGGATACTCGCTGCCTTGATTAACCTGAAGCCTCGTATTATCTTTTCACTAAGGAGTCAAGGTATTTATTTTTTAACGAGAACTCTTTTCCTCTCAGTAGGAGTAGGGTGGATTGCAAAAGGGGCGCTTCAACCTGCAGTCTACAGGGTTTGCGTCCAAAAGAGCCCGATACACAACAACAACTACAACAATGACAACTGTGGTTGATGGGTTCCCTTCATTTTTTTTTAAATTTCCGTTTCGAGTTTTTATATATATTAGCAGCTTACTCCTGCAGATTCCATGGACTAGAATGCACACATTTATATTTCATACTGCTTATGGGAGGGGGGCTTTAAAATCTTATACATTTCATTTTTACATATATTTCTATTTTACTGTAATTTTGATTTCAGGTTTGTATTGATTACTAGAGGGACGCTTGCTGACTCATTAAACCCTAAATCTGGTGTGTCACTTGGCTGTTTCAGTCATTATTCATGTACTGTGCAATAGAATATGATTAATTTCTGCATTTTCTGAATAATTCTGCCTTTTCTGAAGTGCTGGGATCCCGACTCTAGTTTACCAGCAGCATTATCAGCCACCATGTCAGTACAGGCCGCCTCTCCCTCACAAACAGGTGCAAGAGAATTTTATTCACTTTATTTGGAGAAAAGAGATGAGTCGTACTAAATAATAACGAAATAAATTTTAGCTGCTCTGAGCTCAGTTTGTACTATTACTCGCCATAATGTACAAGTTTGTAGTGCATTATATTGGTCGATGTATAGGGTTGCAGACACATAGAAGTTCTTTTGTTATTACCATCATCGTCTCCACGTCCTTTGTAACCTCCTTTAATCCTAAGACCTCGGGAGATTTCCAGTGACGAGTAAAATAATCTGGTATTAATGTAAGTAAAATAGAAGTCATCTGGGATTTGAGGATTAACACTAAATGCGATTACAAGATAGATGGTTCGTGGAAGTCACTGAATCTGGATATGTTTGTAGATCA
Source organism: Coenobita brevimanus (assembly GCF_032717465.1). Lineage (NCBI taxonomy): Eukaryota > Metazoa > Arthropoda > Malacostraca > Decapoda > Coenobitidae > Coenobita > Coenobita brevimanus. Next base: position 5,976,010 of record NC_137005.1, on the reverse strand, counting down.
TACAGTGAAGTCGTATGGGTAGTACCGAATATGAGAGGTTGGTGAATTGAACGCTTTCGATCCAGTAACACGTTTTGTACCACGTGTTATACCTTTTTCTTGCTGCCTCCGGATGAACTTTTAAGCTTAGGAGGGACTTTTTGAACGGGAGAGACCGGATATAGCCTTCTTCATTATTTTCCCTGCAAGAGGTCTCACCTGAGCTGAGTAAAATCGTCTGCAGATAACAAGAATACATAAGAAGACTTCGATGTAATACAATTAGCTCAAGTTAGAAGGCCTTGAAAATTCTTGCCCTAAAAGCTTGTGCATATTAGTGGTGTTAGGGAATATACATGTTCATTAATTCCACCTTTCTGTTTGATGACGTCTTTCTTAGTTCATTTTCAGTACCATTAGACGATTTTATTAATTTAAGGAGAGACTCTTTGACCTAAAATGAGTTGTAGATACCCGTAATTAACCCTTCCACTACTAGAGAGCCTTCCAAAGTTGAATGAAATAAAAATCGCTTGGTGGTGACCTAATTGAATAGCTAAAAGGTCATCATCGTGAAGGCATTAATAGAAAGTTGTAAGAATATGTTTTGCTCATGCTAGAAAGGCACTAACAGTTTTTTGTGTCCTTAAAAGTGAAGTTATACTGTATTTTTATGCCAACAAAATAACGAAAGATATAAGTGAATATATATGTTTGCTTGACTAAATTTTTCCTGGTCGATGACGTCTTTCTACATCTTATTCCCAACACCGTAAAAGGATTCTGTTCAACTAAGGAGACACGTTACTACCAGAGATCCTTCAGAAGTTGAGTCAAGCCATCATCGTGGTGAAAAGGTTAATAGAAAACTTAAGAATGAATGCATTTTCTTCGAGCGAAGCGGCACTCATAGTTTCTGTGTCCTAAGAGTTTACATATATAATTATTTTTTCTGTGCTTCCAGCCAGAAGCCGCCCAGTAGTTCCGTGATGTTCCGTGAGTGTCAGGAGCGCTGCAGGCCGGCGTCCCACATAACGGAACATCCCCTTCTTCCTGCCTAATACCCGCCACATGAAATTAACGTCTGATATTTCTTCAACCCGTGCGCCAAAACACTTCAGGATTTTTAAGCGCGAGAGTTATGGTACGGGCGGGCCGGGAGGAACACTGCTTTATACAGGTTAATATAATTGCCTTTACTGCCGGCTCGTGAAGTTTTCTGTGTTTAAGTGGTAAATAAATTCGTTGTTTTTCTCCCCCCACGGTGGGTGTTGTGCTGCGTATCTTCCCCAGCAGGAGGAGGAGGAGAAGCAGAGACAGAGAGAGAGGTGGGCTGTCTCACTGTCTTCTTGTTCCCTCGGCCTTGTCTTGACTAGAACCTCGCTTTACTCCATACTGTAACCTCAACAGTTTGACCTCTTTTCAGTACGTCATCGTGACCTCTTCTCACCGTCACCTCAGTATGACCCCTTTCAACTGTTCTACGACCTTGTTACGACTCTCACTACCTTTTCACTTCACTTATGACCTCCAGCCCAACCTTTTCATGTTGCAGTCCATGACCTCAGCATAACCTTTTCCTGCCACGACCTAACTACAACCTCTTCCTGCTACGACCTAACTACGACTTCTTCCTTATACGTCCTTATCCCGACCTTTTTCTGAGTATGGTACAACGACGACCTTGCTTCTCCAGGGCCCTTGCTCCCTGCTGATGGTTGCGAGCCATTTGGCTCTTAAGATTTCAGATTTACGAGCCAAATAAATTTTTAGTAGACAAACTGACTACGAACCGAAATATTATACGAACAGTAAATATACTTATTTATTTATTTACACATTGTCTATTTTTAAACATTCACAGTGGCGACAAGGAAAGACTTAATAATCGATCACAACGTTTGAGATTTACGTATTTCGTAGTTTACTGGGCTTTGAAGTGAATGTATTTTCTCCTCGGCAAAAGGCGACTTACATGTAAAATTTGTTCGCCGAAGGAAAAAACTACTCCCATTTGCGAGCTGTGGCTCGCCAAACAAGAGCCCTGTTCTCCCACGGCCACGTTTCACCCCACGATCTCATCATGATCTCATTCAGCCATCCGTCACCCCGACCTCGCTTTTTCACTACGATCACGGCTAATCGATGCTGAGTGGGGGAGACCTCTCCTAGTGAAGGGGTTAGTGAAGGCTATATCTAACCCCTCCAAGTGTCTCTCCTGATCTGAGTAAAATCGTCTGGCGGTAGAAAAACTTGAATATAAAGAGACGCCATTGTATTGAAAGAACAATGCACGATGACTTTAATCTGACTACGACTCGACCCTGACTTCCTCCCGACTACGATCCAGCCACCAGTACGACCCCACCCAAAGTACCGTCCCGACCAATCCTCGACTACAACTTCAACACCAGTACGACCCACACAAAGTAAAACCCCAACCTTGCTCCTACTACGACCCAGCTATTAGTACGACTTCGACCGGTATACGACCTCGACTACGATCCCTCCACTAGTGCAACCCAGTCTACCACCTTAACACCAGTACGACTCCGACCCTACCCTGACTTCTACCCTAACCCTAGTACGACCTCGATCTATCCCTGACAGACTGTACCTCCAATACGACCCCGACCTTGCCCCAGCTACGACCCTGTCACCAGTAGGACCACCCAAAGTACGACTCTGACTCTTGCAAGCTGTCCTACGTCTTCAGGAACTTTAACCGGAACTGACACCGTGGAGGAACAGTGTGGTCGTGGCTCAGGTGATGTTACCTTGGGTGTTGGCTTGTGTTGGGGGAGGAGGAGGAGGAAGAGGAGTGGAAGAAGTGGAAGTGGAAGAGGAGGAGGAGGAGGAGGAGGAAGAAACATATGAGGAGGGGGGTCGTCTTCTGTCCACCCAGCGTAGAGTGTGACTAATTTAACGCTTTGCACAAATTCATCAAGTCCTTCATTCCCATAAAATATTAATCTTCTGTTGTAGGTACTCGAGAAGATTTTACTCTATTTAGAAATGACCTCTTGTGTTAATGGTGTTAATAAATACAGTGTCTATCCACTCCACTTCCTCAAAATCTATCGTAAACTTTGAGGAAATACGAGAAACATCATCTGTCTAAAACTCTGCATCCCGTTTCAAATAATCTTTCCTAACCTGACAAAATAAGAAATACATCTTATACTTAATCCCCCAGTTAAAAAAAAAAATCTCTCCAGAGCTTAATGAGGTATCAGATAAATATCATAATAACCCCTCCAGCTAAAAAAAATAAGCTGAAAAAATACGAAATACATAATCTTAGTCAAGGCGATAATATCTGAAACAGCAACAAGACCATCTCCCGCTCCCTCATCCATTACCCAGGCCACCCAACTGTAGAGTGTGACTAATTCAACGCTTTGTACGAATTCATTTTTAATTCCTGGTGGGCGTGAATTTATTAGTGCGCCGTGGGGGTCGTCCGTGTGCGCCGGAAGGTGATGTATCTTGCAGGTGTGTCAGTCGGAGCCTCTCACATATTCCGGCACTGACTGACAACCCGTCCAGATACACACTTCCTGCACGAATAACACCGTCCCTGTTACTCACCCCTCGGCCATAGTGAATCTTGCCCTTGAATCTTGGCCCTGGAACCTGTCTTTGATCATCAGCCTTGAATTTTCCCATATTGAGTGATACCTAGACCAGACACACACCTCCTGCTAGACTTACACCTCCCCAGTCTCTCACACTTTGGATATGGTGAATCATGCTCGTGAATCTTGAGTTGTCTTTGATCATTAACCTTGAACTTTCCCGTGCTGAGTTACATCTTGTCCCTACCCAGTCTTGCTTTGGAAACTTGTCTTCAAACTATGACATTGAACCTTGCTCTTGAATCGCTGCCGTAGTGAACCCCATCCTTGACCCCTGAGTGAACCTCCATATCCTTGAACTCTGACCCCGCTGAACCCCCTTATCCTTGAACTCCGACCCTACTGATCCTCGACTCTCTGGAACCTTAGCCTTGAACATTGACCTTGGCCTTGTTTTATCTCGCCTTTGAAACTTAACATTGACATCACTATTAGTTACCCAGTCTTTCTCTTCATTACAGTCCTTCCCCTAACAAACCTTTCATTCTTTTCATTATCTCCTCTCCCACTCCCTTCCTTCCCTCGCAACCCTCCCCCATCCCACATCCCTTCTTCCTCTTCTATATTTCTCCTTCCCTGCAACTCCTCCCTCTTCCCTGTATCTCCTATCCCTTTCCCTGTCTGCATAACCCCCCTCTCTACCACATCCGCTCTCCTCATCCTTACCCACACAGCCTTCCTTTCTCATATCTCATTTTTCTTCTCTAAACACACTGACTCCTCCCTCTGCCTAACCTCCCCCCCCCCATATTTCCCTTTTTCACTCCCCCTTATACTTCCTTCCCTACACACACACACACACACACACACACACACACACACACACACACACACACACACACACACACACACACACACACACACACACACACACACACACACACACACACACACACACACACACACACACACACACACACAGTTTCTTCTGCCACCAATCCTACAATCCATCTCTCTCCTCTCTCTTTCCTTTCCATATCCTTTCTCCATTTCCATTTCCATTTCTCACTTCCCTTTACACCTTTCTCTCTCTCATATCCAACCCTTTCTTTATATACATCTCCTTTTTGTACAGAGCCCTTCTCTTTTCTGTATGCCCCTTCGCTCTTTCTCATATACTGCAGTCTCTCTTCTACGCTTCCCCTTTTGGTACACACCCCTCTCTTTTCCATATCTTCTTTGTCTCACATCCCCGTCTCTTCCACGCTTCCCTTTTCTTCACACTCATTTTCCACATCCCCCCTCTCTCACAAATCCCACTCTTTTCTACATTAACCGTTTCTACACACTCCCTCTATTTCCCATACTCCTACACCCCCTGTCTTTCCCATACCCCGTTTCTCTGACACCCCCTCTCTCTCCCCAGCACCCCCTTTCTCTCCCGTACATCCCTCTCCATCCCCCTCCTTTTCTACATTAACCTTTTCTACACATCCCTTCTCCTTCCCAAACTCACATACCCCCCCTATCTCTCCCGTTCACCCTTGTCCACCCCCTCCTTTTCTACATTAACTTTTTCTACACACCCCCTCTCATTCCCATACTCCCATACCCCCTGTCTTTCCCATACCCCTACTCTCTCTTTCTCCACAACACCCCCTCTCTCCCCAGCACCCCCGATCTCTCCCATACACCCCTCTCCACCCCCTTTCTGCGGTCATCGTGAAACACTGCTCCACCTTCCTGCCACAAGTCACGTTCCGTCCCGTTAGCTTTGATGGCTGGAACTGGGGCGGAGGAGCGGCATGACAAACAGCGTCCTGAGGTCCAGCTCTCCCGGCGTCACTCCCCGGCACTGACCACCCAGCGCTGTCGTCGTCGTCGTCGTCGTGTGTCGTCAGCTTCGTCCCGTTGTTGGTAATTTGTTCCACGTCGTTAGGGTTGTCTCGCGGCGTGGACTTAGTACATCCCACGTAGCTTTGTCTGTTGTAGGCTTTGTGTGATGTCCTTGGCGTCTTTCCAGTTCGTCGGCTTTAATTATCACGTCGTCGGTTTTGTCTCACGTCGTCGGTTTTGTCTCACGTCTTCGGTTTTGTCTCACGTCGGCGGTTTTTGCCTTACGTCGGTTTTGTCTTACGTTGTCGGTTTTGTCTTACGTTGTCGGTTTTATCTTACGTTGTCGGTTTTGTCTTACGTTGTCGGTTATGTCTTACGTTGTCGGTTTTGTCTTACGTTGTCGGTTTTGTCTTACGTTGTCGGTTTTGTCTTACGTTGTCAGTTTTGTCTTACGTTGTCGGTTTTGTCTTACGTTGTCAGTTTTGTCTTACGTTGTCGGTTTTTGTCTTACGTCGTCGGTTTTTGTCTTACGCCGTCCGTTTTGTTTTACGTCGTCGGTTTTGTCTTACGTAGTTGATTTTGTCCTACGTCGTCGGTTTTGTCTTACGTCGTCTGTTTTGTTTTACGTACTTGGTTTTGTCTTACGTCGTCTGTTTTGTTTTACGTACTTGGTTTTGTCTTACGTCGTCGGTTTTGTCTTACGTAGTTGTTTTTCTCCTACTTCGTATGTTTTGTCTTGTGTTATTCCTTTTGTCTCTAGTTGCTGGCTGCATCCCACGTCGTCGGCTTCATTTATCCCACGTCGTATCGTTGGCTATTCCATCTTCATCGGCCTTGTTGCGCGTTATCAGCGTGGCTCAATCGGTAGAGACGTGGCCTGCCGTTCTAATGGACCCAGGTTCAAATCCCCGCTGGGGCAGGGAACAGTTTAAGGATTTGAATTTCATTAAATCAGGCTTTACTGATCTACCAGAAGACCCGCCGACATGTCGAAAAAATACCCCCGCTAATACCAACACATCAGTCCTGTATGAGACAGCCCTAGCATGTATTCAATATGGACGGTGGATGTTAGCGCCGAAGTGGTGACATGAAGAGGTGTATGGTATGTAGGAGGACTGTTGGGCCTTGATAGCAGGCTGTGAAGCCTATGCCCAGAGTCGAACACATTAAAAAAAAAAAAGAAAAAAAAAATATCCCATCCTCGCCGTCATCCCACATCATCGCCTCCATCTCACGTCATCGGCTTATCTCACGTCGTTTGCCTCTAAACTCCTTCAGTACGATTTTTTAGTCTTGTTACCTCTAAACGAATTGAACTTATGAGAAGGAATTATTTAAGGTTACAGTTTATTGATTTCTAAGTGCCCAATTAAGCTTCTCAAGGTTGAAGAATCGCTCATCAAAACAAGACTCTGTTGAAAGTAGCAAGAATAAAACAAATAATACTTCATCATGGTCAGGTAGTTAAATTGTTGATTATATTTCACGTCTTCATCGTCTTCCCTCGTCGTCTACTTCGTTTATCTTCGTCTTCCTTCCACGTCATCTGTTTCGTTTTCTCGTCGCCCACGTCACGCGGTTGCTCCCTTTTACAACTCATGTGAAATCTGGCAGGGTGGGAGCGTAGAGTTTAGAGATTTTAAGCACCGTAGTTCTGTCAGCTCAAGTAATACACAATGTGAGCATGGTGGTTGTTGTAGTAATTGCCGGGGTGTTGATACTCTGTGTAATAATAAAAGGGTGTTATGGACCCGACATGACTGACGCACACTCGTTCAGCCACCCAATATCCAAAGCTTTCATTGCATTTGTCCAGAATCACGCTTGTGACTGAAGTGCCATGCCATTTATTGCCATACTCTTTTTCCCATATACGTGCAGTTTTATTGGAATACTATACAGTGCTTACCTCTGCCAATTCCCCTGCTGTGATGAGGTCGTATGAATTCGAGTTTATTGTTACCAGAAAACCACTTTATTCAGCCCTGGAAAGATCTTATTAAAAAAATTCATTAATCTTCTTCGGTACGACTAATCTTCCTTTAACTTAATAAAATCGTGTTAAAAGAGCAGAAATAAACTTGAGTACGACTTGTAATTAATGTGAGAAATACGACCCAACAGTTCTTTGTCTGAAAAAGAAAAAAAAATGGTATTGTGGCGTTTGTCGTAAGAATTTATCAGGATTCTCTTTCTCTACCTTTTAGATCCTACCTCACCCCATCGTTAAGTAGTCAAAAAGATGATGATGATGATGATGATGATGATGATGATGATGATGATGATCTTAAATACTTCCCCTAGCTTCCTGTGCACATTTTTCAACCTCCTTTCCGAGAGACACAAGCGTTTGTCACCGTACAGAAATCGATGGGTTGATGTTGAGGCCTCACGTTTGCCTCTGTTAAACCTACTCATTGGCCCCCTTCTCGTCCTCGTCCCCGCTCATCCTCGATCCTCTTTCCTCTCCTCACTGCCCTCTTTCTTCTGCTTGCTGTTCCTTATCCTCCGTCTTCAGTTTGTTCATCTTCATCCTCGAGCCTCTCCACACTGCTCTCATTCTTCTCTTTCCTCATCCTCATTCCTCGTTCCTCCCCACACTGCTGTCACTCTTCTGTTTGCTGGTCCTCAGTCCCGATCCTCTCCAATGCCCACATTTATTTTGGTTTCCCCATCCACACCCTCGAACCTATCCACATTGCTCTAATTCTTTTGTTTGCTTATCCTCATCCTCGATCCTCTACACACTGCCCTCATTCATTCGTGATTCTTTTCTCTTAGTACTTCACCTCCCTCTCCAATCCTTTACTCTGTCCTTACTTCACCATTAACTATTCTTTCTGCTTCTTCCTCCGTATTTGCCTCCTCTCTCGCTCCAGCGTCCTCTCTCCAATCTTCCTCTTACTCTCTCTTCATCGTTAACAGGCGTCCCTAATTCTTCCTTCAGTTTTTTTGTCCCCTTTCTAAATCCCATCTCATCCCTCTTCTTCCTATCCCCCCTTTAGGGTCATCACACTTCTCTACCCTCTTCTTCTCTCCATACCTTAGCTTCCTCTTCTCATGTCCTCTCCTTACTGTCATCAAGCTTCTCTACTTCTATGTTCTCATCTTCTCCCTATAGGCCACCTTTCTCTCTGCTGAACATCCTCTTCCCTCCTCGTCTCCACTTCCTCATAATCTGGACTCCCTACCGTCTGCCATCTCGCCTCTACTTCCTGTTTTCCTCCATCTCAGTATCTCTGTTCCTCTTCCCACTGTGTCCTCATACTCCATTATTCCTCTCTTCCTCCTCGCCTACCTACCTCCCATCATTTCCTCCTATTTTTTCCTTCCTGATTTTTTTCTTCCACCTCCTGTTCTTCATCCTTCTTCCCTTCTCCTTACCCCCCTTTTCTGCCTTCCTCCCACCCCTTCTTCATCTACTTCATCTTCCCTCTTCACCTCTATTTCATTTTTCCTCACGTCTATTCCCCTGTTTTTCCCCCACCTCCCCTCTGTCTGCTTCTCCTCCTTCTATTATGTCCACATCCTCCATCTCTTCTGTCCTTCTCCTATTCCGCTTTTCCACTCTCCGCTCTTCTCCCTCCCTGCCTTCACCTCCCTTGTCTCTTCCTTGCTTCTCTTTTTCTCCCTCCCTTCTCCTCCTCTTCCCTTCCCCTCTCCTCTTCTTCTTCCTCCAGCATCCACCTCCCTTCTCCCCCTCTTCCCTCCCCCTCTCCTTCCCCTCCTCTTCCCTCCCCCTCTCCTTCCCCTCTTCTTCCTCCAGCATCCACCTCCCTTCTCCCCCTCTTCCCTCCCCCTCTCCTTCTCTTCTTCCTCCAGCATCCACCGCCTCTCCTCTCGTCTCCTCATCCCTGCCCTTCAGCCGTAATTGCCCTTTCTTTTGTTTACCCTCGGCTCTCTGCGGAATGTCGATCACTGCTCAGGTTTTTCAGCTTTCCTTGACTCCCCTGGTTTCCTGGACATCACCTTTAATTTATAGCTCCCAAACACTTTTCCTAAGCGATTTATTTTGTGTATTGTGCGATATTGTCCGCTTCTGTGTTATCCATATCCCTTCAGTATTGCTGTACTCTGCATAAATAGGGCACAAATCGACATTACTCACCCATATCGAAAAATCAGTCGCTGAGAAACAGGTGTTAGGGAGCTTCCTTAGCTGACAAGAATTCCAGACCTATTCTCTTATCTGGTGTTATGTGGGTATTAATCTCTTCAGTACGAGGACGACGTTTTCCTTTAAATCCTGCCCTCTACAGACGATTTTATTCAGTTCTGGAGAGACTGCGAACTGAAGGCCCGTACTCTTACCGATTACGGAGACTCCCAGGCACCATATATTAGTCCTCAACTCCCATACTTCCGTCTCAATAATAGGGATGATGGCGATAATGACGATGAGGATAATAATAGTGATGATGATAACGATGATAATAATGATAATAATGATAGGGATGATAATTACCTTTGTTTACCTGTTCCCAATTAACCCTACTTTAGTCCTCACCTCCCTTACCTCAGTCTCACTGGTAGGAATAATGATGATGTCAACGATAATGATGATAACGATAACAATAATAAAGAATGGTAACGATAATAATAAAAAGGAATGATAACGATAATATTAAAGAATAATAACGATAATAATAAAAAAGAATGATAATGATAATAATGAAAAAGAATGATAACGATAATAATAAAAGAGAATGATAACGATAATAATAATAAAGATTGATAACGATAATAATAATAAAGATTGATAACGATAATAATAATAAAGATTGATAACGATAACAGTAATAAAGAATGATAACGATAATTACCACTGTTCACCTGTTTACCTGTCCATAATTAACCTTACATTAGTCCTCACCTGTCGTACCTCAGTCTCACTCAGGGGGGACTGTCACGGGCCACTCCAGCCTCTTTACCGCCGCAGTATATCCATTTACCTCTATAATTCCTCTTCACATTTTTGTCGGGGCGCTAATTCTTTTGTTTGTGAGGCCAGGTGTGTGTGTGTGTGTGTGTGTGTGTGTGTGTGTGTGTGGAGAGAGAGAGAGAGAGAGAGGGGGGGGTGATGTGTGTATGCACTGCAGTATTTCTGTGTGTGTGTGTGTGTGTGTGTGTGTGTGTGTGTGTGTGTGTGTGTGTGTGTGTGAACCCATTAAAACACCACCTCCACCCTCCTTGTTGCTCTCCAGAATCTCCCTGATGAAGAAACAAGCTTACGATCACATTTTTATTGTAACTAAGATTTTTTTTCGGGGATAAAACAGAAGACACGAGAGAAGTATGCTGTCTTCGTACGTACCCCATCCTCCGAAAGGAATGATAACCTTCGCTAATTTCCTCTCGTAACTTCAGAGGATTGATAGTAACTGATTTATTTATTTTTTTTTTTTTCAAGGACGAAGGAAAGGGGAGAGTAGATTTTTTTTTTCCCATGTCCAGTGTTCGTCCTGCAGAAAATAAATCCTATAGTTCATTCACACCCACTTGTCGGAGATTTTCGTCGTTTTGCAGCTTAGTTTGTGTAGCTCGGTGGCAGAATAAGACAGTACTGTGGTTCCATATCTTTTCCATAGCACATCTTCGTGACTAGCACCATATTTCTAGCATTAATCTCTTGTTACTGCTCAGCATTCAGGATGGAAAGATGGCAAGATTTCGCCAGTTAAAAGGGAGCAGAGTATCTTTACGATAGGCGATTTACTTTATGTGAATCTCTGTAGTGATAAATTTTACTTTCGTCAGTGGAATGAGCGTAAGTCAGTTTGTGATATATTTTACTTACGACAGTGGAATGATCGTCTGTTTGTGTATCTGACTCTGTTGACCTCACTTGCTGCGTGAGAGGGGGAGAGCGGCCTGAAATATGTTACCTTCAATTTTAAAACGCACTCGCCCCACTCCCATCCTGCATTATTGTTCATTGGAGACTCTATGTATGCAGAGTACGGATAATTGTATACCTTCCCTTTTTTTTTAGTTTCATTTTCATTAATTTCTAGGCTAGTAGCGTAAATAATTGCTGCAGAAAAAAGACATGTCGAAATATTCATGATAAAGGCAAACCAGGATCCTTTGTTATTCTGAGAGATTTTTCCGCTTGCTTTATTATCTTGTTGGATGCAGATGAAAGTGGAATCAAAATTTTTATTACCAGTATTATCAAAGTGACATGTGCTTACTCTGTTCTTTTTCATTTTTTTTTTTAGTAGAAGTTATTGACCCAGTCCATGCATAGGTCTGATTGAATGTACCGACCCAGAATGGACTTGTGTGGATTTGGATGGTCCTTAATATATCCGACTGAGCCTTCTGGATGTAGTTGTTATTGTTGTTGTTTAACCCCGGTTTGTTTGGCCGAGTAGACTCGTCGACCACACACAGGCAACTGCTGCTGTGGAGTCGTCCTACAGGTGCAGTATAGCATTTATACTGTGTAGGGATCCGGCGCCTCCTTGTGGTAGGCTGCGCCTGACCAGAGTCGGACTGGGATCCTTCTCAAGGCAAGTTGCAGGGAAATATGAGGGAGTTTGTCTCCAAGGTGGACGCCGCAGCTGCTCCACCCTGGGCACTCAGTGCCACCACCTGTATAAGAAAGTAGACAGAGGGTATTAAGAGGGTATTAAGAGAAAGGTTGAAGGAGGAGGATCATCAGTAAGACGTGGAATCATCATGGAAAATTTTGTGGAAAAAGACGGGTATGTGGCAGAAAGTATAGGGTGGAGGGAATCTTTGGTGAGTGGGATTATTATATGCAGTTAATAACAGAGAAATAGCCAGAGGAAAAACAATAAGAGCATCGTAAGACAGTCATAGCTGATGGAGAAGAGAACAAGAGACGATCATTCCAAGGCGGGAGAGATCATAAAGAGACACTATTACCTGAAGCAAGAAAAGAAAAAACCTGAAGCGAGAGGGAGGCATAAGAGGCAGGGAATCAAGTGAAAGAATGTTATGAGAAAGTCAGAGTCGATGGGAAAGAGAACAAGAGACAAGTGTCATTATGTGGAGGGAGACTCTGCAAGGGACACCATGAGAGGCTGGACAAGAGGAGAGAAACCGTGGAGAGAGAGTGAGGCGTGAGAGGCATGGAGAGAAAGTGGAAGAATGTTATGAGAAAGCTAAAGTCCAAGGAGAACAACAGGGCAAGAGAAAAAGATGATTATGTGGAAGGAGAGATTATGGTGGGACATCTTGAGCGGCCGCAGCAAGAAGAGACATCATCCTGAACAGAGAGGGAGGCGTGAGAGGCAGGGGGTCTAAGTGGTGGGGACGATGTAAAGGGGATGGTTGTAAGGAAACTTGAGGGTAAGGGACAACGAGGAGGGCCATTATGTGGAGTAGGGAAGGCCATGAGAGAGGGGGACATAACCAGGAGTGAACCATTATGAGGAGCCGGGAGTCCATGAGAAAGGGACAGAGCGAGGAAGAAGAGGCCTTTATGAGAAGCGGTGGGGAAGTCAGTGAGAAGAGAGGGGTGTGGAATTCATTAGAGGGTGGAGACATTATAAGGATCGAGGAAGTCACGAGAAGAGGAGGGACGCAACGAAGAGGATGATGGGGTAGTCCATGAGAAGAGTTGATGAGAAGTGCATGAGAAGGAGGAAGCAAGAAGAGAAAGAGGAGTCGAGACGGAAATGAATAAGATGAGAAAAAGAGACATTACGACGAGGAAGAGACCGTTATGAGGAGATGGTGGGAGAGTCCATGAGAGTAAGATGAGAAGGGAGAATCACTAAGGAGAAAAAAAAATGATGCATGGAGAAAGACATGAGTAAGATGTGAAAAAGGACTCAACGACGAGGAAGTGACTATCATGAAGAGATGGTGGGAGTGTCCATGAGAGGAAGAGGGGTGGTGGTGGGAGGGGTAAGGGGGAGTCATTACGAGGAGGAGGAGGAGGAGGGGCCGAGACAGAGCAGACTCACCTCAGCCCCAGAACTTCCCACATAAAAGTGCTTTAGAGCGGGGATCACGTACGGTGCCGCCCCCCTCCCCCCGTGTCTTCCCCGCCCCTGCCCCCTGTCCTGCTCCACAACATGTAATTTCCCCGCCAGATGGAGTAGTGGCCGCCTGCGTGAGAAAGATTCCGTCGCCTCTCATGAAATAATTGAGCTCCATTACATCGGACGTTAAGCCTCCCTCAGTGCTTCCTTCCGTCCTTCCGTCCTTCTCCTGTCTCACTGAACTCTTCTTGTCTCGCGAAAATAGGCTTCGGGAAGAAAAGATGGATGGATTTTAGTTGTACTTTTGTGTTGTGTTGTGTGTATGTGTGTGTGTGTTGTGTTGTGTTGTGTTGTGTGTATGTGTGTGTGTGTGTGTGTGTGTGTGTTGTGTTGTGTTGTGTGTATGTGTGTGTGTGTGTGTGTTGTGTTGTGTTGTGTTTTTGTGTATGTGTGTGTGTGTGTGTGTGTGTGTGTGTGTGTGTGAGCGCGCGTTTAATCACGCGAATTGTTTCGTCTATGCTATTCTACTTAACGCCAGACGATTTTATTCAGCTCATCGTGAATATAGGAGCCTGAGAGTGTTAATTGTCATCACACACACACACACACACACACACACACACACACACACACACACACACACACACACACACACACACACACACACAGACAGGGCAAGCGAGTTCAACTACCTGACGAAAGTAACATTGAATTTCCTGTTACAATATACTTATTTCTGTCGATGGTACGAGGGTTACCAAGACCGCTATGGGTTTAAGGCTGAAAAGAGACCGTTTCTGTGACCTCCACCCCCCTTCTGTGGGCACCAACGAACGGTCAGTCATCTCTATACACGTCTGGGGTTCCAAATTTGAGACGCAAGAACCCATCCCCTCCATCTCATTTGATTATTACTGATTAGCTTTACCTCATCTCCACAGGTTCTGACTTAGACCGTATTTCTAGGTGGCATATTTGTTTCTTAGCACCTCTTACTAAGCGATTTTTTTTTTTATTATTATACTGATATTCTTTGTGTGTTATTTTGTTTGAGTAATGACAGTTTGTATCAATATTATAAGAGAGAATGCTAATCGCTAATGAATGCGATACTATATTTCTAAAGCCACGTGGAATACAACCAGCATTTTTTAATAAGGTGTAAAGAAACTATTGACCGTAACTCTCAATAATAGACTAAGCACTGTTCGAAAAATTAAATAACTTGAAAATAACCCTATAAAATAATCCAACGTGATAATTATGTAGATTTTGATACTTTAATTCACATCTTGCTTCATTGGGAGGAATGTTTCATCGTAACTATGGATATTACACCATGGTCCGGAGATTCCTGATTTCTTTCAGTTAAGATCTGGATTTTTTTATTTCCTTTTGCCTGCTCGTTTCTTCGTTGCTTATTTTATTTTCACGAGTATTATCATTTTTTCTTTTCATTTCTCTCCTCGTCTCTTCTCTCATTTATTCTCTCGTCTCATCTGTTATTTTTCTCTCTTCTTACTCTCTTCTCTAACTTTTTTCTTCTCTTTTCTCTCCTTTTCTCAATTCTCTTCTCTCAGTTCTCTTCTCTTCTCAGATCTCTTCTCAGTTCTCTTCTCTCCTATCCTCTTTTCTCTCCTCTTCTTGTGTCTTCTTATTATACGGGAAATGAGGTAAAGAAATGCGATGAAGATCTTCTGGAGACCCTGATGACGAAATTCAGCACTAAATCACTTCCCCCAAAAATAAATAAATAAAATAAATAAATAAAAGATGGAAAATTGTGTATGTGGGGAATGACGGCTTACTGAATATCGTATAAAAACAGATTATCCAGATTTTTTTTTTTTTTATGCAATGAAGAAGGAACCAAAGGCCTGAAGCCGCAGGATTGTTCCCTCGAAGTAAAAACAAAAACAAGATAACAGAGAGCCTAATTCAAGATCCGTTTATTTTTTTGTGGCGAATAAAAGATACGACAACGCCTTTATATATTGGTATGTCTGTGGCTGATATGACTCGAGTAACGTAATGAAATCTAGTAAAATCAGATGAAATGTAATTAAAACTATACCGCGATCACAAAAGCAGACTGCAGTGGAAAAAATAAGTAACGTAATAAATCATTTCAGAAGAAAAAAAAAGGAGGAGTGTCTTTGGATGGCGGAAATCTAAAGAAGTTTGATGGAGATTAAGACTTTGGTGGCGAAGAGTAAAATTCACAGTAACTGGGTCTAGTGAAGGAGCAGTGGGGTTTTTGCTATGGATGCTGAATGCTGGGCGAATCTTGCTATGAAAGTAATGAATATCTGGACTCTGGTTGCGAGAAAAGACATTGCGACACCGACAGAAGTCTTAAATAGAAAGCGAATGAAATGCAAGGAAAATCAAGACTCCCGTGGCGAAAAGCAATAGTACAACACTAAAAATTTGTCTGTCTAGAAGAGGAGGAGTGAGGTGTGTATTGACGGCTGGGTGAAAAAAATAATGAAATCTAATAAGTCTTTCTTGTATATATTTTAGTGGCAAAAAATGATGCTACAACCCACAATAAATCGATCAGGTGGGGAAGGAATGAGGTGTGTGTGAGAGTGATTACTGGTGGGGGAATATCGGAGGAGTATTCAAGGGAGGCAGAGCTGATAATTCAGTGGTGGAAGACAAAAAGGTTGATTGTGGAGGCATCAGGGCAGGCCGGGAGATGAGGCAGTAACTCTTGATGCTGAGCCACCTGGTCCGCCACGCCCAGCCCTGCCCTGCCCTTCCCCTACCCTTTCCCTCCCTCCCGGTCTCACGCTGCCCCCCTTCTCCCCTCTCTCTGTCTTTTCCTTCCACCTTCCTCTCTTCTCCATACCTTACCCATCCTTGCCTCACTATGCTTTGGCCAACCCTGTCTCACCCTACTCCTCCCCTCCCCTTCCCTTCCCTCCCTTCTCTTCTTCACCCTTCTCTACCTCACCCCTGGCTCACTCTGCCCTTCCCATTACTGCCTCTCCCATTCTCTAGTATACTCATCCCTTCCCTGCTTCACCCATCCCCTCCCTACCTCATTCTGTTCATCCCCTTCCCCTGTCACTCCCTTGGCCTTCTCCCCTCCCAAACTCACTCCTGCCCTACCATACCCATCCCTTTTTCACCTTTTCCCCTCTCGCCCCTTTCCTGTCGCACCTTTGGCTGTCTTAACCTTCTCTGCCTCATCCTTCCTCTTCCTATCTGACCCTTCCTGTTCCTGCCATGCTTTTCGCCTTCCTTCTTTATTATATCTTGTCCCTTCACCTCTTTGCTCTACCTGGGTTTGCCTGTCTTACTGCACCTTTCCTCTGTCTCCGTCTTGCCCGTCCTGTCCCATTCCTACCTTACTCTTCTTCTGTCAGTTCTTCCTTATTCCATTTCCTACGCCTCACCATCATACCATTCTCTGTCTTCCCCTTTCATGCCTCACCCCAAGCCTTGCATCTCTTTCTGCTTCCACCTTCCGTGTCTCACCCTCTCTCTCTCCTCTGCCTTCCCCTCCTCCATTCCCCGTCCTTCCTCTCCCTCCCTTATGATGATGCTCACACTCACGTCCACCGATACACTGTTATTGATTTCAGCATAAAATCAATCTAGCGAAGGACAGCAGGATCTACATACATAAGGGATCGTACCAAACTAATAAGGTTGGTACACAGGATACAACATTAGCCTACGAATGAATTAACTGTTTCTAATGCAGGATAAATAGGCAGCATTTTTTAAAACTATAGTGGAGTTAGGATACCGAGGGCTTGAGTGATGTGTGAATGACTCTGTGGTTGATTTCACTGGGCATGCTGTTGATATTTCTTCCATTTCCATGCTTTAATAGTTTCTGGATCCTGCACAACTCCGTCGTTAGGTACAACTAAGAGCAAGGCTAATGCTGCTGCTGCTGCTGATGATGGTGATCATGGCGATGATGATGATGATGATGATGACGACTACGATGATAAGTTAGGATGATGAACCAGATTTTGCTTGTTTATTCAGGACCTTATCTACCACCAAGTCCTCCCAGCTGTCGTCCCCAGCGGTTGTGAGATTGAGGACTGACAGGTTGCGTGAATCTCGATACTTTCTCCTCCAAAGTAACCAATAATTTTCGTTATTTCCAAGGCAGCCAGTACTCTGAGAGCGTGCATATATTCGTGTGTTTTCAGCATAAGTAGTGGTACGATCTCCCGTAGCGTAAATAGTGTACATACAGCTTAGTACATATTCGCGAGGGTGTAGACGGTGACATGGGAAACAGCTCTAAACCAGAGTGAGACCTGTGAATGTTGGTTTTGCCTTCAACGTGCCTTTTGTGTAGCTGTAGGTGTAATAGTTCACGTGAGAGCCACTGCCAAGCCGGTCTTACTTCACTGGGAGCGACGGATAGCCAGATCTCCTTATGGTGGGGAAATGTGAATGGGGAATGGGTGTTCTGCCTGTAGTGAGAGTGAGGCAAATGGAAGTCGAAATGTTTGTAATGGCTATGTGTGTGTGTGTGTGTGTGTGTGTGTGTGTGTGTGTGTGTGTGTGTGTGTGTGTGTGTGTGTGTGTGTGTGTGTGTGTGTGTGTGTGTGTGTGTGTGTGTGTGTGTGTGTGGCGGACCCCGAAATTTCATTGGGATAAGCTGTCAGGGTGCAAACATATCTAAAGATAATTATAAAAGGATATGCTCTACTGCCATCATTCACTGTAAATGTCCACCTACACTATCTTGATTTATAACCAGTGTAAAAAAAAAAAATCACAGGCAGATTTTCTCCCTATTTGTTTCCTGTTTTTATCCCTTCTTTTTTTTTCCCCCCAAACCTTCCCTGCCCGACTCAGCACGCAGTGAGCAGCGTGAGGTGGGCGTGATGATGGGTGTGTGGTAATAGGTGGGCGTCTGGATGTGGTGAGGAGTGGGCGTGATGTGTGGGCGTGATATGGGTGTGATGCTGCGTGGGCTGAGTCTGTGTGGGCATGATGCTGCTGCTTGAGGGTGGATATCGCCTCATCCGCTAAGAATCACCATACCTCACACACCAGGGCCCGTCACTCATTATCTCCTCCGTGCCTTTTATCACAGCTGCCGCCTTGATAAGTCTCCTCCATCGCCTGTTATCTCCGCATCTCCCGGCTCACTCTGCATATCTCCTCTTTTGTTGGCCCTCCCCATCTGTATTCATATATATCCGTGGCCACAGCGCCTCCCTCAAGCGTATCAGCTAAACTGCAGTATAGATAGGCCCTCCACACGCCACGGTTTTGTCTCACGCTTTAAATTATTTTCTCGCCCCTCCGTGGGAAAAAATATAGCATGGCCCCCACGTTATGAAGCATTTTGATAAAACTGCAAAATCTCGGCTGATAAGGAAGGGAAAAAAGGTTCAGAATTAATACACGGGAAAATATTTTTGTGTGGAAAGATATGGTAGTTGGATTATGGTGGTGTATATTTTCTGTTTAGTATACTGTATAACATTGTAAAGTAGTACTGGCCACAGCAGCGTATGTTACAAATTTGCTCAGTATGGTGAAGTTTTTTTTTTTTAGTATATTTTTGCTCTTGCCAGATTAATTTATTCATCTTAAGGGGGACCTCTCAAAATGAAAGCTTGGAAACAGTGATCACTAACAGAGGGTACCTTTTTTTTTTTTTTTTTTTTTTTTCTGTATTCGGAACAACATAGTAAAGGAACAGAAGTAAGGGAGTCCAAATGTCAGCGGTAGGAAGCTTATTATTGAAGGTTATTAGAGTCCCTCCTTCCTCTCTAAGCCTGACCGAACACACACACACACACACACACACACACACACACACACACACAGTGTGTGTGTGTGTGTGTGTGTGTGTGTGTCCCCAGTGTAGTGTGTATAGTGTCCAGAGGGGGTGTGTAGCGTCCAGTTAGTATCCCCTCTGCCCCTCACAGGCCGCAATCAACTGGAGGACCCCGTAGAAAGAAACCAATTACCAGATAGGTTATGTCGCGTCCTGGCTGCCTATCCACTTGTGCCACCTCACGCCCCTCCTCACTAAATCTTCACCCCTCCTCACATCTCCCCACCCCTCGTCACATCGCCACTCCTCCTCACTAAAACTTCACCCCTCTCACATCTCTGTCCTCCTCAGTCCTCCTCACATCTCCATCTCTCCTCACATCTCCATTTCTGGTAGAACACTCACTCAAAATTGGCTTTATACTCTCAAAGTTGGCTTTGATATCACTCAGGATTTTCCTTTACGCAGTCGAAATTGTCCTCCTCACTCGGAAGGACCCTTCACTATCACAAAGTTCAGTCTTCTTGGTGATAATGCTTGACTTGGGGGATTTTTTGTTCTCGGAGATTAAACAAATATCTAAGCTGTTTTTACGTATGGCATCACACAGCCTTCCTCACTAAATCTTCATCGATCTTCACATCGTCATCTCTAATAGAACACTCACTCAAAATTGCCCTATACTGCCACGAAATTCAGAGGTTGACCTTATAGCCTTCTTGAGAATACTGTTTGGTCTGTATTAATGAAGAAATGTCAAGGCGATGCTAATTATGATGCTGACGTGAAAAAATTATCCCCTCTGACGAAATGCTGAGCCTGTTTATTATACTTGGCTAAGATTTTTTATTTTTTTTGGATTTTACAGATAGTTAAGCTGCGTTTGATAATGATAATAGCTAAATTGGTTCTAATGTTGAAATGAGGGATGAACTTAGAGGACCATCACACGAGGGTCCTCAGGTTGATGAGTGATATTGCGGGTGAAGAAGGACTATTACGCTGCCATTGTTGCTTCGAAGGGGGCCCCTCCACCCTCGTCCTTCAGCTGAGAGGCGACACTTCCCTTAAAGATCAAGACCTTACCTCTCCACAAGCAATATTACTTGTATTTCTTTCCGACAGTCTTATTCCTTGTCTGCCCCTACAGGCAATCTTACTTGTCTTCCTCTCTAACAATCTTATTTCTCGTCTTCTCCAACAAAACTCGTCTCGTCTCGTCTCCAACAATCTCACTCGTCATCTCCAGCAGTCTCACTTGTCACCTCCAACAAGTTCCCTAGTTTCTCCCCTAAAAGTCTTACTCGTCTCCCCCAGAAAGACTCCCTAGCTTCCCCTTCAATAGTATTACTCGTCTTCTCCAATAAGACTCCTTCGTCTCCTCTTCAAGAACTTTACTTGTTTTCTTATTCTTCTGACAAGACTCACTCGCCCTCCTTCTAATAGTCTTACCAGCCTTCTCCAACAATGACTCCCTGATTTCCTCTCCAACTTTCTTATTCGTCATTTACTCCAGTCTGGGGCTCCGATTTCGGTCCCCTACACCAGGCACCCCACAAAAGCCCTCTCACAAAACCCCACAGGCCTTCCCCATTTCGCCTTCACAAGCTTTCTCCCAATTCCCCACCCAAAGCCCTTCCCCATACTCCCCCACAATCCCCCCACCTCAGTATATACCCACACAAACTCCCGTCCATATAGCCCAACAGATCGCTTTCATATACCCCCACCATCCCTTCTCCCTTCGTCCCAGCAAACCTCTCTCCATACAAGTCCAGTCCCTCCCCAAAACCCTCCAGTATATACCCACTGTAAGCCTCCTCCTCCTCCATACTCCCCAGAAAGCTCTCCAACAAACCCGCCTTTCATTCGCCCCCACAAGTCCCTGTCCCTCCGTACACCCCTCTCCCCCACATCCCTCTATACACACACCCCACAAGACATCTCCCCCTCCCCTCAGCGCTCCCCGGCCACTCAGACCTCGACCCGCCGCCTTTGATTCACAGCTGTTGACATGACCGTCTTCTCTTCACACGATGAGGCCTTCTTTCTCGTTGTCTTGTTTCCTCTGGCTCTTGTTTTTTGTCTTGATTTGCTTCTGGTTGTCTTCTTTCGTTTACTTCATTGTTAGTTGCCTTAGTCTGTACTTCTTTGACATTTGTGGAACTTTTACATACACATACTGAATACTTTGTTAATAAAAAAGCCACTCACGTTTGAAACCTTGCAAAACCTGTCCCTTCCAAGGCAAGTTAAACGTGAAGGAAATCAGAATTAAGACCATGTACTTCGAGATGCCTGGACAAATTGAGGATACAGTTTCAGTGTGTGTGTGTGTGTGTGTGTGTGTGTGTGTGTGTGTGTGTGTGTGTAGTTCTTCCATTTTAACAGTTTGCAACACTGAAACAAGGCAAAGCTTTTTAGTATTGCTCGTCTCCTAGCTGCCTCCTTTCCTTTTTTTTTTTTTTTTTTACTTTACATTAAACTGTGTGCTTTACTTTGGTCATTTCTAATCTTAGCTGTCTTGTCGTCTAGTTCTTCGACTTCCTTTTTAACTCTAGATCCTCGTCCTGTTTTCCTCCTAACTCCTTGTATTTATATGGTTCTGTGTTTTCATTTCCCCAACTTAGATTGCCTACTCTTTTGTTGTATTCTTACCTGCCTTTCGTTATCTCTTCTTTTGGGCATTGTTCATTTTACTCTTCTTCTCACTGTATCATCTCATCACTTGCTGCTTCGAAATGGTATCTTTGAGGCTTCGAATCATTGTCCTGTAGGTTTCAGAGGGCGGCGTCAGCGTGTTTATATAAATTTCCATTATATTTTCATGTTGGCCTTTTTTCATCTCTCCCTCGTGAATGACAAGCTGTGCACCGCTCGCTAAAATATGCCGGCGTGTTGAGAGGCATGTGAATATTTGAAGCTAAAACGAACATCACAGAAAAATACGGGCGACCTCTGTTTAAGTATGCTGGAAGTGTGATGAAATATGAGAAGCAGGTTTTTTTTGATCTGTAGGAAAAAAAAAAAGATTAAAAAAAGGGGATAACTAACACGAAATTATTTGAGTTTCGTAAAAGCAGTCTAAAGTGGATGATACATTTCTGAGGATAATTTCACGGGGTTTAGAAGTCAAAAAAGAAGATATGAATAACTATACTCTTTTTACTCTAACTTGGACTAAAATTAACGTGTCCTCATCTTGCATTTTGATCTGTAACGCTAGACTAACACAAAAACATGGTGCTAATCATGAAGACGTGCTATGGGAAGGATGTAGAGCCGTAGTATTGTCGTTTCATGCCACTGAGCTACATGAAAATAATAGTAATAGTAGTAGTTGTCTTTGTAGTAGTTGTAGTAGTAGTAGTAGTTGTTGTTGTTTGGATCCCTGGTTCATCTGATTGTGATCCCAGTGGGCTGCAGACCAAAGTACTCTTCTTAGTCCATCCTTCTCTTTTGTGAGCATATTAATTGGCAATCGCTTATAGTCCTTCGATTCTGTTTTTTCACAGCGTAAGACAGACAATCAGTTGTATCTGTGTACATATTTACTTATTTATTTATTTTATGGTAATGCCCCATCTTCCTTTTGAATATAAATACAAAAGGATCATTAGGGAAAAAAAATAGAGTTAAGTTCCAATTTTCCCACTGAATGTAACTGTGTGAGAGGCGTTAAAATAGCTTAATTTGTTCTAAGCCACAGTCTCCCCCTAGAATACGATTCGGCTGATGTTATAGCCAGGTCCCCAATTTACTGGTAGGGGAACGGACTGCCCAGACATGACCTTAGAAAACATGAGGATCTAACATTATGGCAGATTATTATTTTTTCTAAGTCCAAGTCTTTCCCTTAGAATACGACTCTCAGCGTTGATGTTACAGCCAGGTCCCTAATTGTACGAATGGAAAAAAAAAATGGACTTCGGATGTTGTTACCGCAGCTGTCATGGCGGGCAAATTTAAAAACTAATGGAGTACACTGGGCCTCGCCTTGTGAAATGCGGCTTGCGTTTTGGTTTTCATCTGCGTCGTTAAATAGAGTATTCCGTTTTTTAGACAGTTCATTTAGTTTTTCATTTACACGTATTCTCTTTTAACAAGCGCCATATAACCGCGTGTCCCTTGCAGCCGGATGTGACGTCACGGGAGCCTACCTGGTGGAATATCTAGGTTGGGATGCTGTGGAAAGTAGCATTTACCTGTTGCTGTTTTTTGGCTAATTTTTTATTTATTATTTTTTTTTTCCATGTTCTTATACTCATTTTTAAAGCCTGATGATTATTTTTTTTTCTCGCGCTGGGTTTTTGGTTCCTGTATTTATCTTTATATTTTGCCTGTGTGGAGGGGTGGAAAGCAACATATATCTACGTATCACTGTCTCTCTGTCTCTGTCTGTCTGTAATACCTGCTTTAACTGCACTTCCTGCATGAGCGGTTGTAAAATCATGTCTGCTTTATTAACTAGTATCTGTAATTACATCATCTGCTTACATTCTTTTTAGAGAGAGAGAGAGAGAGAGAGAGAGAGAGAGAGAGAGAGAGAGACATTGTGGGTATGGCTAAGGGTGTGAGGGAGACTACAGAGAGATAAACAGGCGTAACCTAAGCTGTGTACCTGTGAATAAGTAAGGCAGATGTCACTCAGGTGTGCTCTCCCTGACACGGGCGTCGAGACCTGCCACTCAACACTCACCCATCGCCCACTTATTCACACTGGGCGGGATGAGAGAGAGAGAGAGAGAGAGAGAGAGAGAGAGAGAGAGAGAGAGAGAGAGAGAGAGAGAGAGACAGACAGAGAGCCCTGAG
Organism: Coenobita brevimanus; assembly: GCF_032717465.1. Classification (NCBI taxonomy): domain Eukaryota; kingdom Metazoa; phylum Arthropoda; class Malacostraca; order Decapoda; family Coenobitidae; genus Coenobita; species Coenobita brevimanus. Next base: position 5,952,074 of record NC_137005.1, on the reverse strand, counting down.
TGAAGTTTAAGACTGTGATGTGAGTGTGTAAGTGGGCGAGAAAGGTAGAAATTATTCAGCACAGCAGAAGAGTGGTGTACGTGTCTTTGAAGGAGGATAGACCCAAGCCTGAGAGAGAGAGAGAGAGAGAGAGAGAGAGAGAGAGAGAGAGAGAGAGAGAGAGAGAGAGAGAAACATCTGTCTGAAGATGTAATATACGAAAGTACTCACTGTCGCTCCTTTAATTTCTCCTGTGGTTATTTTGCATATCTCTCTATCTATCTATCTATCTATCTATCTATCTATCTATCTATCTATATCTATATATATATATATATATATATATATATATATATATATATATATATATATATATATGTATACTGTATATACTTTCGAAATGAGAAATACTATATAGTGATTTGACGTGAGTTTTATCCGTGTTGTCATTTGCTTTATAGTTGAAAGAATAATATGAAACAACTGCACTATATACGAGGGGAAATGGAATATGGCACACGTAAAGAAAATTTGGATGAGGGTATGTAATGATAGTAGTAGTAGTAGTAGTGGTGGTGGTGGTGGTGGTAGTAATCGTAGCAGTATTAGTTGTTGTTGTTGTTGTTGTTGTTGTTATTGTAGTCCCCGGTTCATAATGTAACGTGAACCTGGTGGAATGCAGGCTGAGGCTCCCATTTTCTCTCAGTCCATCACCATCCTTTCGGGGGACAGGGGCTCTTGTATATGCAGGCAGGTTAGCCGAGTAAACATGAAGGTATCCCTCTCCAGAAACGGATAAAACGTATAAATGCATCGTAGTGGAAGCTTGAATTACCGAGGGTGATTTGTTGGGTGTTTGAGGGGTCAGAAGGGTTGACGGGTAGTAATGTGTAAGTAATCAAGTTGTGATGAATAATAACAGGAATCTCTCTCTTTTTTCGTTGTTTAATTCCCACGTCGCGTTGGTCGGAGTTCAGTAGCAATGGACATGTGAGTCTCGCCTTTTCTTTATGCTTTGAGTCCCACGTCAGGTTGCTCCGTCAACGTCAGCACCAGAACACAGACAAAAAATTTAGATGTCTCACGGAGCTTCTTTGAATATTGATGATACGTTCTTGTCAGTCCACACTCCGCCGGGAAATAGTTAAATCCCTCACTTCGATTACGTACTTTTACCTCCACCAACGCAGTGGACTAAGGTTAAGTTTGTCTGCATGTGTACAAGATATATAAAAAGGGCATTATTAGATTTCAATTAATTCTGGTGGATAGGTAGGCTATGGATCAAGGAAGAACTGATTAGATTTTGTGGTAGATCCAGATGCAGGAGTAAATCATAAAATTCATTGGCATTGTTGGAGGTATGCGCTCTCTGACACTGTGTAATTGGGCCTACTAAGACCGTAGAATTAACTGACTGAGTGAGCCCTTAAAGTACTCGGCTGGTAGGTAAGAGGAATGACATTAGTAAAGCATAAATTGTTTAGACGCCGGAGGAGGTATGCGTTGTCTGAGTGCTATCTAATTAGTTTTATTCTTAACATCTCTAGACGTATTTATTCTATTATGGTGAGACTTTTCCAGCTGGAGGAGTGAGATACAGTAATTGACTTCTTTAACTATCATAAATCCTTACCAGCTTGAGTAAAATCGTCTGGAGATGACAGAAATGAAATTAAAAAAAAAAAATCATAAGATTGAAGATATTAAAACCATGAACCCACCATCGTCATTTGGGTTTATAATTATTACTTCCAATTGATTATATTCAACTTAAAAAATCTCTTTCATGTTAGAGGGCTTATTTATTTTTATTTTTGGTTTAACATTCCCTACAAGCATCGACACTGAGGAGAGCGTTGTCATCGAAGGCCCAGCAGAAATGGGATATGAAGGTGAAAAATTACATTGGCTTGAAATAGAGGGGTTAATGAAGGCTGCAAATTGAGCCTGAGAGACGTCAATTTCGTGTTATTTTCACCACCTCTGGACGCTTCTCTTCAGCTTATCAAAACTCCTTCATTTTAAAGGAGGATACACATTCAGCTAGAAAAAAAAATCTCCTCCTTACGTGCATAAAATCTCCTATAGGTAACTGGAAAGGACTAAAAAATGCATCATCTTAGTTAAAGGGGTTAATCTGGAAATGAAAGTACGAAAAAAGGTGTGGGGAAAATATTGAGGGATCAGGTATACTGAATTTTAGCGTGATAACCACCCGGATGTCGAACACTCCTGGATTTCTTACATCACCTGAAAAGTCTGATGATCTCCCAGTACCAGCAGAACTCAAGATATTTTAACCGTGGATTTGATGATAAATTTTGTGCTTTCAGTTTTGACTTAGGCATCGCAAATTTGTTACCTTCACCCCCTCCCCTCCTCAGAAAAAGAAAAAAAAGTGAACATGTGCGGAGGAATGAGTCATAATGTGAAGATTATTATTTTTTTTATACCGGAAATGTCATAGTTTAGGGGGTAGCTTAAGTATTTGGAGTTCTATTATTATTATTATTATTATTATTATTATTATTATTTACAATTTATCGAACAATATTAATTACGGAATACTAGGAGATAGCGCTGACTGTTTCCTCACTGTAAGTTACGATGGAAAGTCATCCTTTATATTCCGCCTGTGAAGTGTTCACTTTCTTGAATTTAAGAAAAGTGTCTTTGTGGTTGTCCAAGTTATTTCTCTACAGGAATGTCTATATCCATCTTTATCTATCTGTCTATCTATCTATCTATCTGTCTATAAAATTGTGTGTGTGTGTGTGTGTGTGTGTGTGTGTGTGTGTGTGTGTGTGTGTGTGTGTGTACAGTAAATATTTGGATGCCCTTATGTAATGCACTCAAACTTTCATGCGTATTTGCTATGTGTGTATGTATCAGAGCAAGATATGTCATAAATATCCTCTCAGGCCCAACCATCTTTACCCCATATAAAAAGGCAACCAATGATCGTACGGTATATGTAGAGAGGCGACAAACAGCTCCCCTCCTCACCTATCACTTGCCTAATAGTTTCAGCTTGGCAGCCCACCAGGTCATCACACAGCTGTTAAATGAGGTGGCCCTGATGATCTGTTTGGAGGGGGGGGGGTAATTATCGATCTTACGGGCTGCATGCGACATATAGGGATGGATCTGTATAAACTGTCTTCCCTCCTGTAACTTGGAATGGATACATATTAACTCTCTTCCATCCTGTAACGGGGAATGGATATATATTAACTGTCTTCCGATAACGTGTGCTTTATATCATTCTCGCGTTCTCTTGGCGATTTTAGTCCGTTTGGAGAGATTATTATGAACTGGGAGGAAGGGGGAGGGATTAAATATACTGTAGCTCTAATTAATCCCACTGTGCTTGAGGTTCTTTGCAAACTGAAGTAGGAAGAATGGGATTTATAGGTCCTCGGATGAAATGGCTTAACACTCTGATTCCTGTACCCTCATTCTCAGCTTAATAAAATCGCATGGCATCAATTGTAATAAAAATACCAAAGGAAACACAGCTTAAAAATCGTCTGACTTTAGCTGGTATAAAAGACTAAGGAAGACGTACAGTCAGCTTAACCTTTTCAGTGTGATGATCTTTTTAGTGTGCTTTTGCCACCTCCAGACGATTTCATTCAGCTCAGGAGGGACTGTATGAGATGCAGGAATTATACATTGTCTTCATCAGCTCGTTTATTTTCTCGAGGTGTGTTCTAAGTGTAATAAAATCGTTTAGAGCAAGGATAGGATAAAGTAAGTCAGTGCCCAAGCTGAAGGGGTTAATAAAATCGTCTAGTATTAACTGCAAGAAAATGCTGGCGAAGATACATAAAGAACTGGGTAGACATTTAGGGTTTACATTTATCCCAGTCGACGGTGGTGGATATATTAAGGGTTTACATTTATCCCCGTCATCATTGTTGGATTTATTAAGGGGTTACATGTAGGGTTTACATTTAACCCCGTCAACGTTGCTGGAGTTTACTTTATATTTAGGGTTTGCATTTATCCCAGTCAACGTTGCTGGATATGTTAGGGGTTTACATTTATATACATTTGTGCCAGTCAACGTTGCTGTGGGTATATATTATTTTTCTGTCCCTTGCCCCCCCACGCGACCTTTCAACTTCCGCGTGACAGTCTTTTTCTGTTGCATATATTAACAGGATTCTCTTGTCTGCCCGCCAGCCTTACATCACTTTTCATGATTTTTCTCTTTTTTTCACTTTTTGGACTGAACGTATATGCCCGTTTCCCATTAGCTCAACCTTTACTGAAGAGGGACGCCTTCACGTGGTGGCACTGATGTGACTGGGCGGCGCTTTTACCTGGTTATACAGATGTCCCTCAATACCCTCGCTGTCCCACGAGAAGAGGATATTGGATCTAGAAAAAAATAGCTTCAGCCTGCAGTCCACCGAGTTGGCGTTCAGATGAGCCTAGGGTTGCAGCTGTTACTACTACTCGTATTAGTTCACCCACACATTCACACGCCATCACTTGATCATTAATACCGATGTTTATTTCATGGCCGGTTTAATAGTGCTAAATGGAAATTTTGATGACGTGCCGAAGGACGTTGTGGAAAAAATAGAAAAATTATGTTTGCCTGTCGAAAAATCAAGTTCTTTAATTATTCACTGTAGCTGTATTGACGAGTGTGAGGTCAGCAGTCTGTTCCTTTACCACTAGACCACCATCACAACCTAGACTTGCTCCTCTCTTCTTGTGTTCATCAAGTAATTATGCTCTCAGACGTGATGCCTCTCCCCTACAGCAACCTGGCCGAGGAAACAATCAGAAGAGAGGTATATACGATACATATGAGCAGTTTATTCCTGAACCACTTACTCACCCTAAACATACTGTAGTCATGCTTCTCGATTCCTGTGTTCCACTTACCCAAAACATACTTTAGTCATGCTTCTCCATTTCTCAGTACATCAATAATATTCATTAGATTCTCTGACGTGACGTTTTTCCCCCACAGCGGCTGGGCGAGGACACACTCAAGAGAGAGAGAATGTGCCAGGCAGATGGCCTCACCCACCCGATCAGTCACTTGGTGAGTACCTATATTTACATTTGTTATATTCATATTTAAGGTGAGAGATTGTGACATATGCAAGCCATATTAGCCTGCTGTTGGGTGGTATTGCGTCCTTATGAATTTAATGTTGGCGATACTTATTATACTTTAGTTACTGAGAGACATGTTTTTCTACTTTTCGAAATACTACTCTAGCAGCTAAGTCGTTAAAAACTGTTTGCTTGAACCCCCCCTTTCCTTCTTTCCGACTAGGTGGTAAGCCGCAACAGGCACTTTGCTTATCAGTCATACACACCCAGAGAAGGGAAGGATACTGCATTCACTTCACATTGGTTATTTTGTCAGTCCGCGCCGATATCTCAGTTGCTTGTGGACGAAAACAACTACTCTGCTTGTCACACACATCAGCATTGCGGTTCTTTTCACGATGTAAATGCACACTCGGATTCTGCATTGTTTCAGCTGCACTCTTGCGTCCCGGCGGAATACCCGGGCAACATGACCCATTCTTTTCCAGTCTAATTCTCAGCAAACCACTCCTCAAGTTTAAATGTGAATGGTCTGTTGCAGTGACTTCAGACCTAACCCTTCCTTTTTTTCTATCATAATCCCACAATAACCTGATAAAAGTTTCCGTGTGTATTATATAGAGGGCAGGGTAAACATTTCAGCACTTTAATAAAAAAAAAAAAAAAAAGCATGATTAAAGATGACTTATCGTTCTAAAATTTTGTTTGTATGTAGTAGAGGCCAAAATAATTTAATTTCCAGGTTCACATCACTGCTGAATGGTGAAGGCCTAGGTTTTTTAAACGAAGTATCCTTTTCTAGTAACCCTGAATCCCATGTTCCAACCTTCAGGACAGATGACTAACTCTTTACCTCTTCTTCGAGATCCGTGTAACCTTCCCATCTGCACCTTACAACCATCCTAACCGTGACACCTTCCTAACCTTCCCATCTTCACCTCACAACCATCCTAACCGTGACACCTTCCTAACCTTCCCATCTTCACCTCACAACCATCCTAACCGGGGCACCTTCCTAACCTTCCCATCTTCACCTCACAACCATCCTAACCGTGACACCTTCCTAACCTTCCCATCTTCACCTCACAACCATCCTAACCGGGGCACCTTCCTGACCTTACTAACTCACAGCATTTTTAACACAACCACCGTTTCACCCCGACCACCATCTGAAATCCAACTCGTTCTTAACCTTGGAGCCCAAATTCACTACCTTCCTAACCCCATCACATCCCTAACCCTACAACCACGATTCCCAACCTTACAGTTTGACCACAACGTTCCTAACACAAGGTCTTTCCTTTACTGTGTTCCAAATCTTACCACGTTTTAACTGTACCATGTTCTAAATCTTGCAGTCTTACTCTGCTTTCCTAACGTTACCATGTTCATAGCCTTGTAACACAGCTAACAAGTTCCTAAGGTAACTTTGATTTTGCGTTTGGGCCGACTCGCCTTGGAGTGTGAGGTTAGCGTGGCCTATTTATGAAGCTAGCGCGCGCGCGCACACACACACACACACACACACACACACACACACACACACACACACACACACACACACACACACACACACACACACACACACACACACACACACTACCGTTCATCCATCTAAGCATGTCGGAGATTTTGGTCCGTCTTTTGCATTTATCTTATAGCTCTTTTGCAGCTTACTTCACGTGAATCTTTTGCAACTTATTTCACGTAGGTCTTTTGCAGCTTATTAATCACGTGGTTTTTTTTGCAGCTTATTTCACGTAGCCCAGTCGCAGAATAAGACAGTAGCTCTATATAAACTTTCTTTAGCACTTCTTCGTGACTAGCAAAATCTATTAGTGCAAATCCTCTTGTTATAGCTAAACATTCAAGACGTCAAGACGGCAATTCTAGGCCAGGTTAAAGTGAACAGACAATAGTTTCAAGGTGCTGACGCTTGTTCTTAAAATTATTAGTACTGTTGTGTCGTAAGCAGGTGTGTTCAGCAAGTTCATAAACACAAAAACACGAGAGAGAGAGAGAGAGAGAGAGAGAGAGAGAGAGAGAGAGAGAGAGAGAGAGAGAGAGGTAAACAAAAAAGTGAGAAGCAAAAAAAAAAAAAAAAAAAAAGATGTGGACTTGAAGCGAAGAGAGAGAGAGAGAGAGGAGTGTACTGTAATTACCTCATCCAGCCTCGTATATGACTAACTGTGATGACGAGCAGTTCTGGCCTTGTCTGTCTCTAATGGTGGTACTTTGTCAATAAAAATGTTCTTGTGATTTGGGGGGGAAAGTAATTGAAGGTTCGTGACCAGCCAGGAAGAAAGGTAACGGTGGCAGTCATTTCGGATTACCTTTTTTCGCGCCCAGTATTCCGGATTACCTTTTTCTCGACCAGTATACCGGGTTACCTTCTGCCCGCTCATTATTCCGGGTTACCTTTTTGGCGCCCAGTTCCGGATTACCTTTATCGCGCCCAGTAGAGTCCCGAGCGAAGGAGGCCCATAGGCGAGGTTGGTATACTTCAGATCAGTGAACCATAGGAGACCACCCTACATCCCAAATAGCGTTTGTGAAAAAAAGGAAAAGAAAAGAAAAAAAAAACACTCCAGCCACCTCTGTATTGGACCACGGCCTCTTAAAAGTAAAAATCGAATCATGGCGCGTAAACACAGTGTTTTCTCCAGTCCATGTCGTCTTGCACCATGCCAGAGTGTTTTGTGTCTATTGTGTGCTTTAGGCTTTTATTCTAGGTGCCGGAGGTGGCTGCGTAGCTCATTAGCAATGTATCTTGCATGCTATACGTTATTGATTATTTTGCTTGCTATTTATGACTCTTTAATATCGACATTGCACCGGTACCGTACAAGACGATAGAAAGATGTCATATGCAGGGTGACTCGCCAAGGAAGAGGTATTTGGAAATCTCCTTAGTCACTGATTGAGTGGAGAATGAGACTGAGTGGGAGGGTGCATGGAACTGAGGCGATTAGAGGGGAAAGAAAAGAATGATATTGCACAAGATGGGAGATAGGGGGCGAGGGTATATTAGGGAGGTGGTGGTGTGTCGTCACTGAGTTGGGACAGAATGCCTGGAGGTCTGTCAAGGCCACATCTCACAGGATACAGCATCAGCAATAGATAGATGGATTTAAGGTCCCCAGGTTTCAGTGATTATAGATTTTTTTTTATAGTGCTTGCAAACACTAATCATCACATACTGGTAAAATTATTCATATTATAACTCTTAAATAATGCAAATGACCTATTATTATTGCCATTTTTTTCTAGTGCTTGCAAACACTGAATATCGTATGTCGGTGGAATCATTCCCATTGTGAATAAAATGCTTCTACCGATCCATTCTTCATTGTAAAGGTTGTACGATTCAGTGAGATTTTTTTCGTACTGTTATCCCTTGTAGAATTAACCATATACATTACAGATACAAGTCCTCTATAGTATTTATGTCTTTTACTCCTGGCATTTTGTACTGTCCTTCATCACGTTACTTCATTGATCCTTCACTGTATAAAGATTGTATGGGCTCAGTTATTTTATTTTTTATTTGATGGTTATAGATTGCCACACAGAGGTAAAAATAATTGGTAGTGTAACCCCTCTAAATCCCACTCCTGACCCCATTATTCACACCCTCTGTTCATCCAGCCTCCAGTTTTTTCCTCCCCTCAACCCTCACGCACTGCCGTTTTCACACATATCAATCTGTTTTATCCTGTTCCCCCTCACTCACTCTTTTTTTCAGCCTCCCTCCCTACCTCCGCCCGCGCGCGCGCGCGCGCGCGCACACACACACACACACACACACACACACACACACACACACACACACACACACACACACACACACACACACACACACACACACACACACACACACACACACCGATCTCCCCTCCCCTCCCCGTCCCCCTCTCCGTTTTCTTTCAGTGCTGTTTCTCCCTTTGTATATACTTTATTTTTCGTGCTGGGTGATTGGGGTTGTGTTTATCAGTGTGTGTGTGTGTGTGTGTGTGTGTGTGTGTGTGTGTGTGTGTGTTTTTCTCTCTCTCTCTCTCTCTCTCACACACACACACACACACACACACACACACACACACACACACACACACACACACACACTGACCTTCATATTATGTCGTAGTGTGCCAGCGTCGTCTGCAGTCTTCTTCTTCTTTTTCTTCCTCACACACACACACACACACTTCTTCCACGCACACACAGACGCCATGACAGGGAGACAGTTCACAAGGCAAGGCTCTTCATAAATCTCTCATCACTCCATCCGCTCGATTCTCCTCTCCCTTTTAGTCTCCCTTTATCCCTGCTGTTTGTTCCCTTTGTGTGTGTGTGTGTGTGTGTGTGTGTGTGTGTGTGTGTGTGTGTGTGTGTGTGACTTTTTACCAGTCTGCCAGTGTCTCTGCCATTTTCTCTCTCTCTCTCTCTCTCTCTCTCTCTCTCTCTCTCTCTCTCTGCGTATATAGTTGCTTTATTCCAGTGCCTCTCTCTCCCTTTCTCACTCTCTCTAACTCTAACTCCCTCTCTCCCTCCCGTGGCTGACATCCGCACATCCATCTGGCAGCGTCCGCCTTTCATTCACCCCAGTCTCACTTTCCATCACTTCCACCCCTGACTCTCTCTCTCTCTCTCTCTCTCTCTCTCTCTCTCTCTCTCATTTTGTGTCTGAATGCCTGTCCTGTGTGTGTCTTGTCTGTCTGTTTCTGTCTGTCTGTCTGTCTGTCTGTCTGTCTGTCTGTCTCTCTCTGTCTCTCTCTCTCTCTCTCCTCTCCCTTCCCTCTCACACCCCTTCCCTTTCAACCCTTTTTCCCATTCACATTTATTTAACTTTTGTCATGTCGCAACGCATCAGCTGTTGCCATATATCACTCAACAAAGCCATATTTATCTCGTTACAATTTAGCACAATATATCAGCATTACCCCGGCGGACGAGCGTGGAGAGTGTGGCGAAAGGGGTGGTGTCTACGGGGCAGTTGTTGAGGCGAGGAAGAAGGGAGTGTGTGGGGAGGGGAGTGTTTGTGAGGGAAGTGTGGGGTGTGGGAAGTGTTTCAAGGAGAGTGTGGGACGGAGAGTGTGTGGGGAGGGGAGTGTGTGTGTGGGGAGGGGAGTGTGTGTGTGTGTGTGTGTGAAGTGTGGGAACTGTTTCAAGGAGAGTGTCTGGGGAGGGGAGAGTATAGGGAAGGGAGAGTGTGGGGAAGGAAGACTGGGGCATTGATGGTGTGAGAAAATGTGTGAGGTGTGGAGTGAGTGGACGTGTGTGGTGGGGGAGTGTGAGTTAGCGAGTGTGGGATATGGGGAGTGTGAGAGAATGTTTGAGATGCAGGGTGAGTTAGGGGAAGTGTGTGGGACAGGGAGTTTGTGGTGGGGGAGTGTGAGGCGGAGGGAGTGAGAGACAGGAAGAGGGAGAGTATGAAACCGGAGGCGTATTCAAAGGAGAGTTTGATTAAGGGCTGATAAGTTCTTGGGGAGTTGTTTAGTTGTGGAAGTAGGGAAAGTGTGAGGTAATAAGAGGGAGTGTGACACAGAGAGCTGGAGTGTGGGACTTGGGGAGTGTATGAGGTAATGAGAGTGAGGAGATAGTGTGTTCAAGATGAGCATTCTTAGAAGTATTGACCGTATGAGTGACTGTAAAGGGAGACTGCGAATAGTAAGAGTGTATGAGTGTTGAAAGGAGTGTTTAAGCAAAAGTCTTTAAGGGAGAATATGAGTCAAGGAGTGTGTGGCGATCCGTGATGTGTCAACGAGATGGCGAGGTCCTGAGGCGGTTACTTAAGAGTGGAAGGAGACTGAGTGTGTGAAGCAGAGACAGTGTAAGGTAGGATGAGATGGAGTGCAAGGCGGCAAGGAGCGTTGAGGGAGACTGAAGCAGGTTGAGTGTGTTGCAGAGAGAATGTGAGGGAGGAAGAGTGAGATACAAGTGGTGATGAAGTGTGAGGATAGGATAGTGTGATACAGCACACTAATCGCGATGGTCGGAACACTACTGGCATCTCAAGTTTCTCATCATCTTAGTAAAATCGCCTACCGGAAGTTGAAGTACATACACCCAGTAGGCTGCTGGCTAAAGCTGCTGTTCTGTAGCCCACTATCCTACATTCAGGGGAAGTTAGAGGCAGTAGGAATAAAGGTAGTGTTTATGGCGAAATAGAATCGGTGGTTAGTGTAAAGAAAGGAGAGATTGGAGGCTGTAAGAAGAGCCAGTTTTATAGACGGAATGGAAGTAGTTGTTTGTGTAAAAAGAGAAGAGGTCTGAGATAAGTTAGTGTAAAGAGAGAGAAGAGATTCAGTGGGTTAGTGTTAAAAGCGAGAAGAGGTTAAGTGAGTTAGTGTATGGAGAGAGTAGGTTGGTGGTTAGTGTAGGGAAAGAATACTAGCCTGGCTGAAAGGATGAAGTTAGTGTTGCAGGTGAAATGAAAGTTGTGGTTAGTGTAAAGAGAGAAGAGGTAAGTGGGTGAGTGAGAGTGGTGCTGGGAGGGAAGGGAAGTGTGGCGGCGGCGGTGGTGGTGGTGGTGGTGGTTATGGTGATGGATGTTGGGTGTGGGTGTGGCAAAGGGCATTTAGAGAAGGTTTGTGGGCTGGGAGGGGGATGGTTTATTGTGAAGGTAATGGTGCTGGTAGTGGTGGAGAGAGAGAGAGAGAGAGAGAGAGAGAGAGAGAGAGAGAGAGAGAGAGAGAGAGAGAGAGAGAATACGAACTTGAATGAAGAAATAAGAAAGCAAATTGGAGAGCCGAAAATAGTGAAAATTAAATAACGCAAGAGTGAGTGAGAGAAAGGAAACAAAACAGCAGTAGAAGTGGCAGCAGCAACAACAACAGTAGTAGTAGTAGTAGTAGTAGTAGTAGTAGTAGTAGTAGTAATAGTAATAGTAGCAGAATAGTAGTAGAAGTAGCACAGTGATAAGTAATTGTAGCAAGTTGTAAAAGAGCACTTGTAACTGATGGTTTTGATGAGGATGTAAACAGAATAATGGCTGCTGGTTGTTACGTACGGGCGCTACTGTTGTCTGAGTTATGTACACGCTAATGGTGGTAGCTGTGGTAATTGTGGTGGTGGCAGGTGTGGTAGGGGGTTATAGGCGGGTACCATTCATCGCTTCGCTGTAATAAGTCAAATTGTGGTGGTGGTGGTGGTGGTAATGATGGTGGTGGTCAGGTATCTTCTTTACCTTAGCCACACGAGGGATTAGTTGATGGGCGATGGTGGATTGATTGGTTTACAAATTTTATTGTGTAAGGTTTACATAATAAAAATTACACAAATGGCGCACCCCCTAGTAACACATACGTCGGGTGGATTGCCTTGATGGGTTGAACCATTGTAATAAACATATAAATAGATTAATAATCACAGATATAAAGTTACACGAATATAGTATGATTATATACACATTGTTTCTTAACAAGAAACAGGCAATGGTAAATTTCCTATTATGGTTGTGGTGGTAGTGATCGTAGTTGCAGTGGTAGCGATGGTCGTGGTGGTGATAACGATGGTGGGTGTTGTGGTAGCGATGGTGGTAACGGTATTAGCGATGGTGGTTTTGGTGACCGGACTGATGATTGTGATGGTAGTAATAGTGTTTGTGGTGGTAGCGATGGTGTATGCAGTGGTAGCGATGGTGGCAAATTGGTGGTGTGATGCGACCCTCTTATAGCTCCTGATGGTGGCAGTGTTGGAAATGCTTACCTGGGTGGTGTTAATTGTGTTAGTGTTGGCAAGGACGTAGAGAAGAGTGACGAGAAATAAGTATGTAATGATGGCAGTGAAGAAAGCATTACCAGACAGTATATTAATTCCAGCACTAACGTACAGTAGTGAAGCGTGGACCATGCATGAGGGATATCAATCAAAAAAACAAGCTGAGTCAAAAGTGCTTTAGGAGTGACAGGAAGAAATAGACGGACAAGAGAAAGGACTGGTGAAAAATGTTGTGTAGATTTTTTTTGTGCAAGGTAAAAGAAGCCAAAGATGTTGATGTGCTAAAAAATAGAAAAAAAAAATACTGCTGATGTTAAGAAAATAAAATTCTTAAGTGGTTCTGGCATGGAAGCGAATGGAAACTGAGAGGATGACGAGAGTGTACAGAGATAAAATAAATAACTTCTTGTACTGAAGGGTTAGAAAGTTATATCCTAGCTCTTTAGTAATAAAAGTTTTTCCTGAGATGAATTATTATCTGTAGGCAGCAAGAATAATGAAAATTGCGTCATCGTGGTGAATACTTCAGATTCCTCGAAGACAGTTGATTGTATCGGTAGCTGTGGTAGTTGTGGCAAATGTGGTGGTGGTGGTGCAAGTTATAATGCCACTGATTGCTGTGGTGGTGCTGGAAAGTTTGGTGATGGTGGAGGTTGTTGTGTTGATAGTGTTGATAATGTGGTGATTGTGGCGGTGATCGTTATAGCTGTGGTGATTGCTGCGGTGATAGTTGTGGTGTTGATGGTGATAGTTGTGGTGATACTGGTGATGTGTTGAGGATGGTATTATTGTGGTCGTGATCGTTATTGTTCTGGTGGTGATTGCGGTGATAGGTGTGTTGATGGTGACACATGAAGTGGTGGTGGTAGTTGCGAGCAAACCAACCTACCAGCCTGCCAAACCTCCTACGAACTCTACCCATACACAACACACACGTTAGCCTGGGCCCTTTATGTAGTGGAGGTGGTTATGATAGAGGTAGTTGTGATGATGATGATGATGATGATTTTGGTGATGTTAATGATACTTATGGTGGTGATCTTGGTAGCAATGGGAGTGTCTGGTAGCTGTGGTTGAGGGAGCGGGTAGTCGAGCAGCCACCAACCAACCATACTCAACCAACCTCTACCCACACAGCTTAGGAGGTCAGCGTGGGCCCTTGATATAGTGCTCAACCCTTCCTCTAATCATAGGCATTACCGCACCGGGCAAGCAAATCATCCACTCGGGCTGACAGCGTGATCACCACCTTCATTACCGCCTGCTTACAGATTAAACCATCTTTTATTGGGATGAGTATAATGATTAGGCCGACCCGGGACCCCAAGTTAGTGAAAAGTAATGATCCACGGTCGCCCTCGTACGCTACTATGCCTAAGTCTTCACCCTTTCAGTCCGGTGGTGAATCTTCCGCTTTATTTTCGTTACGGTATTTACATTGCTAACCTTTGTATTCTAAGTAACTCGGGAGATTTCGTAACACCTCTTCCATTGCTGTTTGTTCTGTACTTTGCATCTTACTGACTTGTATGTTATTATTCTAAGCTATAATGATTGTCAGAGCAATGTATATATCGAACAAATACGATGATATAGATTTTTTTTTTTTTTTTTTTACGTGCTACAACCTGACGATTTTAATAGGCCACGTCACCTCGTCCCTCACGTCACCCCGTCCCCCTCACGTCACCCCGTCCCTCTCACGTCACCCCGTCCCTCTCACGTCACCTTGCTCAGATATATGGGGTTTAATTGTAGGCTACGTAGACCCTGTGGATTCTGGCCAGGTTGTGGTGTAGCCCCGGGTCTACTCGTGCCTGCCCTTTTTCCTCTTTTTTTTTTTTTTTTTTTTTTTTTTTTTTTTGGTAACTTTAAAGGGAAATTTCTCACCTCATTTTTCATACCACTATTTTTATTTTTTTTATTTTTTTTACTTATCAGTCATAATTTTATTCCACCTCATAAATCATTGTCCTCTGTTTTTTAAAGTAAAGGATAATTTCGCAGTCATTTTTATTTTTAATGTAAATGGAACTTCTCGCCTAGGAAATAACAAGATATGAAGTTCCTTGAGAAGCAGAAGAAAGATTGAAAAATAATTATGATTTCTTTAACCGGTTCTTTGCTGTGGATTCTGGCAGTACTAGGGTGATGTTCGGGGTCCAGCCTTGACTAGCCTTTTTCTTGCACTGAACTTCTGCTTTTGTACGTAGAGGGGAAATTTTTTACTTCTCACCTCATTAATTACTGTATTTATTCATGTTTTTATTTATTTTTTATCTAAAGACAGAGTTCTCATTTCTTAAGCTGTAATACTTTAACATTTACGCAAAATACTTTAATGTTTATGTAACGGGAACATCTCACTTCGCACAGCATAGTAACGTAAGAATGGCATTCCTTGATAATTGAGAGGATGATTTATAGTTTCAGTATTGTGTCCTCAGTGGTGTAGCCGCGGGTTTAAAGTCAATGGCCTTTTTTCTCAAATAAACTGAGGAGTATGTGTGGAGTGACGCGTATGCATCGAGTGCGAAATGATGAAGTGCGAAGGAGAACTGGAGTTGTTCGGGAGATGGCTGGTAGAGTTGAGCAGAGGGTGTTGCAATGGTTTGGGCATATGGAGAGAATGGATAATGAGCGATTGGTGAAAAAGATAACTAGATCTGATGTGAGAGGTGTAAGGCTGAGAGGGAGACCACGAATAGGATGGATGGACAGTGTGAAGAGAGCGCTGGATGCGAGAGGGATGTCTGTTGAGCGAGGAAGAGTGGCTGTGCGTGACAGAAATAAATGTAGAGAAATTGTGAATGAATAAATGATGACGCAGCCCTGAGGGGATATTCTCCCGCATTTGGTCTGATTAGCTAGTCAGGTCAGGTGCGAGTAAGGGGATGGGTCTATTAGCTCTGCTATCGGGCCCTGCTGCGGATGTCACTGATTGCACTGTGCATTTGACCCATGTGTGGTGTGGTGCGGTGAGGATCTGTCCCTTCTCCCCTTTGGGGCTAAGATGCGAATGACTGTGTTTGAATGGATGAGTAAATGGGGAGTGTGTCGTCCTGTCTCGGCTACCTCCCTTTTCCATGGGGGAAGCAGCCTAGGTATATAGATAGATGGAGATAGATCATTAACATAAAGGGAGCATCTTCACCTCATGAAGCAAAATGCAAAGTATGTAAGGGGAAAGTCTCATTTCTTAAATCGTAGCCCATAAGTAAACGGTGAGTTCCCTGTGGATTTAAAAAAAAGAAAGAAAATTAATGACATAGTAACACTTCAATAATTGGTCCTCAAATCTGGTAAAGATTAGAAGAAAAAAGAGAGTCTGAACGCCGAAAACTTGAAGCAAAGAATGTGGAAGAAATGGGCAAGCTTTTATTTTATTTTATTTTATTATTTTTTTAACCTCCTGCCAATGACATCAGCTGCAGAGTTTTATTGGGTGGTGTAAAAGATAGGCGGGTGTTTATAAATGATCCTGTCGCAGTCTGAGGTGACGTGAATCCACCGACATAGCCACGAGAGGTCAAAAGGTCGGTTACTTTAAGACCACGGTAACAGAGGCGTCTATTCTACACTGCTTTGTTGAGGCCGCTTTGATAGGACCTTGAATGACGATTGCGTATTGTGCTCTTGCTATCTCCAGACGATTTTATTCAGCTTTGGAGTGCTGTCTTGAAGTGGAAGTGTTAGTGAAGGCTGTGTCTAACCGATCTAATCAGAAATGTCACCCTTGATCTGGATAAAAGTGTTAGTAGTTGTTGCTGATGTTGTTGTTGGTACCCCTTCCTCATCTGAAACGTGAACCCTGTGGAATGAAGGCTTACGTTGTCCTCCTCCTGTAGTCCTTCATTTTACTTTCGGAGGTTAGGGAAGTAGTTGAGGAACATTTACACAACCAGGCAGTGTATCATCCCGGCTATATCTATGCCACCACGTGAAGGCGTCCCTCTCCACCACTGTTATTAGTAACAAGGATATAATACAAAATACATCATCTGGTTGAAGGAGTTAACTTTTCCTGGTTATTTATATCGCATTCACTCGATCAGTAACATGTGATGGTTTAGGTTTGTTCTTGCTACCTTCAGATGATTTTATTCATTTTAGAGGAGTCTCAGGCTAGGCAGGGGTAAAAAATTAATTGACGTCATCGTTGCAAAGGTTGAAATGTACCGGTAAAGTGTGTGTGTGTGTGTGTGTGTGTGTGTGTGTGTGTGTGTGTAGCGCGCGCGCGCGTGCTTCCTGAGCACTTTTACGCCTTTTTGCATGTATGTGTGTCTAATTGTTCTTTGAAAATCACGACTAACACTTATGCGATTGCTGATATAAGAGGAATCAAAACATAGAGGGAAAACTGGGAGTGACAGAGATTATGAAAGGGTTTCATCTCGTCATTTGCCACCCATAACCGACTCCTTTTTCTAGTCAACGCTTTCCCCAAATCTTCTTGCATCTTTGCCCCATTACGACGGGCACACACCATCTAGCTGCACACTCTCGCTCCATTGTTACCCAGCTTTCTGTTGCGGAAGTTAACAAGTGCTGTCAGTCTTTCGTGCACACAACAGGTCAGCTCTGAAATGGTCTTCCTCAGTCTGACCTTCACACTGCCTCTGATCATCAGTCTGTTACATGTAATGTGTCCAGGTCTTTCGAAATGAACGGATCTGGATTTTGGCTTTCTCGTGTTCAACTTTCTTTGGATAGGACAAGTTTTGCGAGCTGCATCGTTGGATTCTTTCTTGTTTGTAGGAAAAACAAAATTCGTAAAGGAAACGTTAACCAAGAGGAAAGCAGGAACCTTGGAAAGAAACCCATAGACAGCGAAGAAAGCAGTTGCAACGTGTAGTTTAAAGGGGGAAATTCCTTTTATTTTCCTTTTTAATTCTCCCTCGACTTGCCCATGCAGGTTCCAGAGAGTATGTTATTGTTTCAGAGGAGGATTTAAACCGAGCTCCGTGACTGGCAGTTCACCCACACGGCCGACACTCAATAACGCAGGACAGAAAAAAATAACCCCCAGCCAGGAGTGATGGACAAACGAACACCAAGAAATAATTTACCCTGTTCAGTTATAAAAATCGGGAAAACGTTTTACTGCACTGATTGAAGGCGGACATTGAAAAAGAGAGACAGAAGGGAGGGAGGGACGGACGGAGGGAAGGGAGAGAGAGGGAGAAGGGAAGGGAGAGAAAGGGAGAGGGAAGAGGAAAGGGAAAGAGAGGGATGGATGTTGAAAAGAGCAAAGGAAGGAGATAAAGTGAATAGAGTTAGGTGTGTAGGAGAGCTGAAAGAACTGGAAGAACGGAGAGAGATAGATCGGACAGGGAAAGGTGAGAGAAGAGAGAGAGATGCTGCTGCAGAGAGGAATGGAAGAAGATAGAAAGAGTTAATTGTATAAAAGAGCTGGGAAGGACTTTTATGAAGTAAGAGAATGTGTGTGTGTGTGTGTGTGTGTGTGTGTGTGTGTGTGAGAGAGAGAGAGAGAGAGAGAGAGAGAGAGAGAGGATTAGATATGTATGAGAGCAAGAAAGGACTTCAGTGAAGAAGAAAGAAAGGAGGAAGAGTGAGAGAGCTGGACGAGTAGAAGAGGAGAGGAAAGTGTGAACATGAAAAAAGTTACTGAAAACAATAGAAGAGAGTGGAGAGGGATGGGAACTCTTATTTTAGATGTTGATAGATGAGAGTGAAAGGCAGACCATAATGTAATATAAGTCACAGAAATACATAGTTAGCAGTAGTTATGGTAGTGAGGAAAAGTTATGTACCTTATTGTCTACTTCTATGTTCCTCACCCTGAAACCCACTTTCCTGATTCTCCATTCTCTCTGTCCTCCCCTCCCACTATCATCACTGCTGTCTACCTCTCCCCCTGACTGTCCTTTCCTTCCCCGTCCCCTTTACTCCCCTCTCTTTGCTCGTTCTTTCCCTCTTGACTCCTTTCGCCCTTCCTTGCCTCTTCCTTGTCCTTCATCCTTTGTTCTCCTCCCCATTATCCTCCTTCCCTTTTCTATTTGCCTTCCCCCTCTCCCACTGCCTTCACCTACCCCTAACCCCCTCCCCTCCATACCTCCTTTGACCCCCTCCATGCCCCCCATCCCCCTCAGACTCACGGAGGAGGGGGAGGAGGGCGTGAGGTGAGGAGGGCCATCCATTAACCTGGCCATTACGTCAGGGGCACCGGCGTTGGCGTGGCTCAAGTCGGTGTTAACGCCGCTCCAGCCCAGAATACACGAGGTTTTAATGTCCTTGTTATACCGCACCTCGTCCATGCCTTGTCCACTACACGCTCCCTCAATCACTCACACTGGCTTGATCGTAGCCTCTTGTCCACTCCTAAATTACTCGCTCTGTTTTCACCATCACCTTGTTTATTCCACACTCACTCACTCACCCACTTATTCACCCATTCACCCACACTCACTCATCTGAAAACACCTTGTTCATTCCACACTCACTGACTCACTCACTTATCCCCTCACTCATACTCACTCTTTTGGCTGGACCATCTTGTTCATTCCATACTCATGCACTCACTCACCAACTCAGTCATTCA
Organism: Coenobita brevimanus; assembly: GCF_032717465.1. NCBI lineage: Eukaryota > Metazoa > Arthropoda > Malacostraca > Decapoda > Coenobitidae > Coenobita > Coenobita brevimanus. The sequence continues at coordinate 5,932,732 of NC_137005.1, read as the reverse complement.
CTCACTCACACAGCTTTGACTCTACCACCTTGTTCATTCCACATTCACTCAGTCACACTTTCACTCACTCACTCATTCACAGTTGCTTTATCTACACCATCTTTTTTATTCCACACTCGCTCACTCACATTGTTTTTATTATACCACCTCGTCCACACCTTTTGACTACTCCTAGCTACCTGACTCACGTGATCCTGATTATATTACCTCTTTCACACTTTTGTCCACTTCACACACACTGAATCACACTGTTGTCATTATATCACCTCTCCACACTCACAATGATTACTTTGCTCATTTGTTCACTCCGCTCTTACTCACACTACGCCTATTACACCACCTCGTTCATAGCTTGTCCACGCCGCACTCATCCAGTCACTCACACTACCACCCTTCCCACTGCACACTCACTCACACTGCTCTGGTTCACACTGATAATACCACCACACCGCCACACCTTACGCACACCACATTCACTCACACTACATTGTCCTGTTACCACCAAGCGATTTTAAACAACTCAAGAAATGCATACTAAAGGAGTTTGTCTCTTAAGCCTTACTGTACAGCAAAGTCTTATGTTTATTGTTTCCTTGTCACCTGCAGTTATATTATTCAATTTACGAAGATCCTTTCGTAGTGAAGGGTTTAAGAGTTGGATGATAGGGGAAGGAGGTGGAAAAAAAATGTGCTATAGAGAAAGAAGATGAGATAAAGAAATGAGAGAGAAGAGGCAGGGAAGGAGAGATGGAGTAATAAAAAATATTGTAAAAAGGAATTAATAGCTATCTGGACAGAGAATTGAAATGAAGGGGAGGAAGGAAGGAAAGAAGAGAGGAAGAAAGAAGGAAAGAAGGATGGAAGGAAGGACAGAAGGAAGGAGAGGAATGCTGTGAGAGAAAGAAGGAAGAGAAGGAGAGTGATGGGGGAGTGTGGCTGGGGAGAAAAATGAGGCAAGGGAGAGAGAGAGATTGAATAGGTGAAACTATGAAAAAGTAAAGGAAGGGAAACGAAGGAGAGGAGTGACAGGAAAAAAAAGGATATGAGGGAGAGAAAGAGGGGGGGAGGGAGGAAAAGAGGAGAGATTGAGAGAAAAAGAGTAACGGGAGGAGAAAGAAGGAGAGGAGACAGGGAGGGAGAGTAAGAGGAGTGAGGAAGAAAGAGAGGAGAAATTGAGGGGAGAGAGGAATAAGAGGGGGAAGAATGAGAGGAGACAGAGAGGAAGAAGTGGATGTTTGGAGAAGAGAGGAGTGGAATGACCATGAAGATGATGAAGAAAATAAGAAAGAAGGAGGAAGCAGGGGAAGGAGAGAGAGAGAGAGAGAGAGAGAGAGAGAGAGAGAGAGAGAGGGAGGGAGGGAGAGAGAGTCTGAAGTATGGGAGATGAGGGGAAGAAACAAAGATGTGAAACGAATGTGGAGGAGAAATTGAAGAAAGAGACAGTGAAAAAATGAATTGAGAGAAGAAAGTGACATAATAGAGACAGAAAGAGAATAAATGAGAGGGAAGGGGTGGAAGAAAGGAAGATTGTGGACTACGAATTGTGTGGAAAGAGGGAAAAAAAAGAGAGGAAGGAGAGAAACGGAAACGAAGAAGAGGGAATACGGAACAAGAGGACAAGGAAGAGAAGTATGTGAAAGAAGGACAGTTTGATTTTAAGAGAGAGGCGAGGTGAAGGAGGGTAAACAGGAGAGGTCAGGAGAGAAGAAAGTGATGAATATGACGAAAAGAGGGAGGAAATGGAAAGAGGAGCCTGTGGAAGAGGAGGAAAATGGAAAAGAATGATTGAATGTTTGGGAAGGGGAGAGAGAGAGAGAGAGAGAGAGAGAGAGAGAGAGAGAGAGATTGCGAAACGTTTGTGTGTATGTGTGTGGGTGAGTGAGGAAGGTAGGAGGGAGAGGAGGGGGGAAGGCAGAAAGGGAGGAGAGAGGAGAGGAGAGGATAGGGGGGAAGGCAGGAAAGGGGAGGGGGAGACGGTATCAGGGGAGAGGAAGGGAGGAGGGAGGGGGGGAGGTAAGATGGAGAGAGGAGGGGGGAGGAAGAAGAAGAAGGAGGAGGAGGAGGAAGGATGGTGATTTAGAACCCAGCGCTACACAACTCCTGGAAATGATGACTAAACTCGCCTCTTAAACAAGGTGCCGCCTGGACCAGCCTCACGGTTGTTCATCACTTGTTCAGTATGTTCCCTGTTCATCATCTTCTCCTTCGACGTGCGCGGGGGGAGAGGGAGGAGGAGGGAGATGGAGGTGGGAGGTGAGGCGAGGAAGTAAAGAGAGGGGGAGGGAGATGAAGGAGGGGAGTTTTGAGAGAGAGAGAGAGAGAGAGAGAGAGAGAGGTGATGAAAGAGAGGGTTTTCATCACACGTTGCTTAAACCCCAGCAGACAAAAGGATATGAAAATTGGTACCGTTTGTTTGATTGTTTGGACACTGTATTAACTTAAGAAGTACATCAGAAACTCCTTACGTAAAAATGTTAAACAAATCATACTACTCCCTTTCATCAATGTCTTACGCCTTGAAAAATAAAAAAAAGAACATATATTCAGCCATGAAATTAGTGCGTATGGACGCTTTAGATATTTGTTGTTCAGTTGCACTTGTATCTGAACCATATTTATTCTGTTCCCTAATCAGCGGACAGATACTACGGTTTTAGTGCATTCCTCCGCAGGCTCCACCAATGCACATATTCACAACTTGTGGAAGCCACATCTTAGTAACCGACCCACCTTTGGTTGTGTAACTTTACGGACATAATAGGCGTAGGATAAAGGACCTGAAATTGATAAGCAAGATTTTAGGTCCTTCCTCACCTGCTTTTCCAATCCGTTATGTATATATATTTTTTTAATAACAACAGAGGAAGGAAAAACAAATGAATAAAAATATAAATAGGTAAATAAATAAATATATATATATATATATATATATATATATATATATATATATATATATATATATATATATATCACATCGTTTCCACGATTTTCATGATGGTTATGATGACTACGTTTGGATTACAAGCTTGAAGCGAACAATAGACTTGTGACAAAGGTGAAGCCACGACTCAAATGCTGTATAATGGGCGCAGGGGACAGGCTACGCGAGCATTTAAGAGTGGGGGATGATTAAGTCTAGATTATGAGGGGAGTTTAGGTGAACAGTGAAGTGGTTTGACCTACAGAGTGAAGATAGTATGATATTTGTAATGGCTCTAACTCATGATGTTTCCCAGTCAGCATTATCTCTTACGTGTATGGAGAAGAGGGAGGCGGAAGGAGAGAGAGGCAGAACGAGAGAGATCGAGGGAACGTGATGGGAAGTGAGCTCGAGAGGAGAGAGGAGGAGGTGACAGGGAAAGAGTGATCATTATTTGTTCAGTATATTCCTTGTTCATCATCGTTTCGACGTATGATGAGGGAGAGAGGGTGGGGAACGAGAGGAGAGAGTGAGAGATGGAGGGAGGGACAGGAGGAGAGATAGGACTGTTCATCACGTGTTCAGTATGTTCCTCGTTTGCCGTCTCCTTGGAGGAAGTGGCGGGAGATGGATGCTAGAAAGAGAGAGAGAGAGAGAGAGAGAGAGAAAGGAAGGGGGGGGGGAATATATTACACTTGTCCATCACATTTCCAGCAGATATAGGGAACAAGAAATGACGGACGGGAAGAGTTACTGACATGGGCTGAGGAAAAGGCAAATATGAAATGAAACCAAAATAAAACGAAATTAAAAAACAAAGGACTGGGAAGTAAAATATTAAAAACCAAAGGGCAACTCATCCACGAAAAAAATAAGTCTTTCCTTTAACACCTCATGCTTGTGTCAAATTAGGTACCTTAATTATGTGATACGCGGTGGTTGAGTTTTGCTGTTTGATTTTGACTGCAAACTATTTTACTTGAGGTTAGTAAGCAGTTATCTATCTGTCTGTCCATCTATCTGTCGACTCCTATATCTGTATGTCTGTCTGTCTGTTTGTCTGTTAGTCTGTCTGTCAAATATCCGTCCACCATCCATCCATCCATCCATCCATCCATCCATCCATCCATCCATCCATCCATCCTCTCTCTCTCTCTCTCTCTCTCTCTCTCTCCAACCCATACCCTTCCCTTTGACTCAGCGGTATTCCATTCAGGCTAACGCAAACTATTCTATTTAGCTGAAGGTAAGTGACGCAAAATAAGGGCAGTAAATGAGGTCGCAGCGTCACCTTGCTAACCTTGCGTCCCATCACGAGGAAGGGAGATCTAAAGCACAGAATCTTAGACAGGTACACATGGCAGTCGTTCTTGTCTTCCTGTTTGAGCTTCTTCCTAGACGCGGATTTTAGAAGCGAGTCTCGGGGCCACATTCTCAGTAAGTTAGATTTTTGGTACCTCTTCCTTACTGATTGATTTTGCATAGTACACGGCATAATTCATTCCTCTGTTAGCTATTTTATTTCTTATTTTGGCGTAGATTGTAAAAAAAATCTTATAACTTTGTTGTATTCAGAAAAAAAAATCAATGAGGAAAAGGTTTTTGGGAGTTAGGTTACGAGAACGTGGGTCTCATTCACTACCCTCATTTTATCTTATTCACTGTAACTTGACTTAAATTTGCCGTCTCGCCATCGTTATCGTTGTTATGACAATAGATTAACACCAGAATACGTTGCTAGTCGGAAAGAAGTGCTGTGGAAAGTGTGTTGAGCCGTAGTATTGTCTTCTTCTGCGACTGATCTTCGTGAAATCAGCTGCAAAAGGGCGAAAATCTGGGTCAAGATAAGGTAAAAGGCCTATAGTGGCTGATGATGGAGTCGCTCAAGACAGGTGCTTTGAACGCTTAAAATACCGGTACTCAGGTTAGCAACATTCTCTCAGCTTTCCATGTGTAAATCTTTAGGCGGATAATTTTATGGAATATGCAGTAAAAAGTGTAGAAATTTCCATTGTTCGAAATTATGTAGTAGAATTCCAGAAAATATATAATAATGACCGACTTTATTAAATTTTACGTTAGTTCAGTTTCGCTGTCAAAGATATACGTAAACGAAAGGAAGGCATTAATTAAAGAAAATTCCTTGGAAAAGAACTAAGAGGACAAGGAAAACTGAAAGACAAATAGTAATCTGGGGTTGTACACACACACACGAGGGAAAAGGTGGGACGTCTTTTGTCTCCCTCCCTCATCCTTCCTCTATCAACCTTCCCCCTTTACTGTCACCCCACCCCGTCACTGTCACCCCACCCCGTCACTGTCACCCCACCCCGTCACTGTCCCCCACCCTCTCACTGTCCCACACCCTCTCACTGTCCCCCACCCTCTCACTGTCCCACACCCTCTCACTGTCCCCCCACCCTCTCATTGTCCCACACCCTCTCACTGTCCCACACCCTCTAACTGTCCCACACCCTCTCATTGTCCCCCCACCCTCTCACGGTCCCCCACCCTCTCAGACCCACACCTTCTCATTGTCCCCCCACCCTCTCACTGTCCTCCACCCTCTCATTGTCCCCCCACCCTGTCACTCTCCTTCGTTTTCCTCTGTTTTACTTAATCTCATGGAAATTTGCTCCTTCCATATTTATTGATTCATTTACTTATCGTTCATTCATTTATTGATTTTTTTTACCTATATTGAGAGAAAGATTTTGTTTGCATTGGTGGTATCACTCTAATATATAAAGCCAATTAACTTTCTGAAAATTCTACCTTTATACTGATGTTCGTACGATCAGTTCCCTTTTTGTTGTCTATCTCTCTTATAAATGTAAAGATCAGATTGTAAGTGAGACGAGGGAAGGCTAGGCGGTATAAGGTTAAGCTGGGCAAGACAGGGCAGTGTACTCGTAGAGGAGCCCCTTGCTTATGTGACTCCCCTGCCCTTCGTCATCACTCTAACCACCTCTCTCACCACCTTCCACACCACCCTTCACTCTCACCACCTGCCTCACCATCCCTTACTTTCACCCCCTAAGTACCCTTCTGCACTACAATTTCTGCTGTCTCTCCCCACTGCCCCACTACCTAATCCTCAATCTTCCTCACCCTCACCGCCTCCCTCAACACCACTCCACTCAGATTCACCGCTTCCTCCAACTCACCCTGCCACCTTCACTACCTTCTCCTCCTACCCTTCACCCCTACCCACCGTCATCCCCCACCCTCCATTCTTTCACTCACCCCACCACTTTCCTGCTGACTGACCCTCTCCACTTCCCCTCATCTCCCTCTCCCTGTCATACATCCTTCCCCACACCTCACTCCAATCTGCCTCTGTCCATTTCCCCATTATCCCATTCCACTTTCACTCCTCACCTCTTCCCAACCACTCTCCACCCCACTCTCTCCCATTCCTACCCCCCCCCCACACACTGTCAGTCACCCTCACTACCTCACTTCCACCAAACACCACTCTAACTCGTCCTTATTCCTCCCCCCGCCCTCACTACCTCCATCACCCCTACCCCCATCTTAACAATTTTCCATCACCCAATTCTCACTTGTTCATTTAACATCCTCACCAGCTCACTTCACTCTCACTCACTCCTACACTCCTTCTCATCCCTCACTCCCCCTCTCCCATCCTCTTTACTTAAACATCACCTCATACTCTAGCCCTCATTCTTCTCCCACTAGTCACCCTTCACACAATCCCACAAACTCAATCCACTCTTACCCTCCCACACCACTCTCTCCACCTTTGCTCACCCTTACCGCCTCTTCTCACACCCCCTCACCCCACCGCACTCCCCCTTATCCTCACCACCTCTCCCTCACCACCCATTTGTTCTCCCTCCGCGACGCTTGTCCTTCTCATTGACTTAGTGTACTTTGCTGCATGTTACTAAAGTCTGGTTGCAAAGGTAAGATAGAAAGCTGTATGTGTGTGTGTGTGTGTGTGTGTGTGTCGGATGCAGAAAAGACTGTACGAGTATGATACAGGGTACAAAGGAAGGAGAGTGTATAACAGCAGGGTACAGGAGAGAGAGAGAGACAGAAGAGTGCAAAAACACAACATAGGAGTGCAAAAAGTGACCATTGCCCTCCCCTGGCTGACTACCCCAAGCGTCACATCTCATTGTTAGGGGTGACCACGACAAAGTACCCCCGCTCCGTCTCCCTCCGCGGCCCCTCTCTTATTGTTACTACCTAATTTTTACCCGGGACAGGCGACTGGGACTGAGTGCACCCCAGTGGGAAAGGTGGTCATACTCCCCACCTCCTCCTCAGTTTACCTTTGTGTTGATGTACTGTGACTGTGTTTAATAACTTCAGTGTGAATTAAATAGCATAATAATACTTAGTGATATAGTCTAGTTTTAGTGCCATTTTCACTGCCTGTTATTCAAAGATTCTAAGTGTCCAGGGATACTGATAAAGCACTGGAAATTTCACACTGCAGATTCTTCACGTCACTTTAGATGACATTGGCCCAGAAGCTGAAATGTCACCTGAACTTACTTTTTCTTCCAATGTTTGGACTGCTCTCCCTCCGACTTACTTCTTCCGTTCCGTAGCTTATCTCGAGTTATCATGGAATGTGAAGCACCTGTGACTTAGAGCAGCATTGATAGATTGGTCAGGTGTATCGGCAAACGAGTATTGTAGGTTAGATAGAGGTAAACTGATTAGGAGATTATACTGGTAAAATAAGTTATAAAACAAAATTGATGATAACTTTTCTTCAGACCTCAGAACTTTTATATTTGTGTATTTCAGCTAAGTGAAGCCATAGTAAAGGACTATATGAGGTTTGTGTGTGCGTGCGTGTGTGTGTGTGTGTGTGTGTGTGTGTGTGTGTGTGTGTGTGTGTGTGTGTGTGTGTGTGTGTGTGTAATATAGCGCTTGGGTACAAATACGGAGGAGGTGAAAAACAGAGAGAGAGAGAGAGAGACCTCCTGATTGGCACTTACTCTTCCTGAGAAGTCTGTCTCCTCCCCACGACAGTACAGAGGTCTGGTCAGTCTCCATTTAACCCTCCTCATTCCTGCTACCGCCAGACGATTTTATTCAGACGATTTTATTCAGCTTAAGAGAGACGCCTTATACCTATCACCTTTCACCCTCGTTACCTCCCCATCCCTCACACCCATCACCTTACACCCTCGTTACCTCCCATCCCTCACACTCATCACCTCACACCCATCACCTTACTCTCCGTTCTCTCCCTGTGTGGTGTGTAACAGCATATAAATGGCTTAGTGTTACCACCTTTTACTGAACGGATTATAACCAGTCTCCCTTAACCACATCAGCATAATGACATCTTCCTTGATCAATAATTACTAGTGTCAGATTATTTCATTCAGCTTTAGGGGGACAGACTCGTACCGAAAGGGATGTGTTTACCACCTGAGTAAACCCAAGCACTAGAATAGTCAAGAAAACCCGCATTCTGGACGCCAAGTTGGATTATACGGCTTAAAAAGTATCCTTCACATAACTCGACCAAAGTTTGCCTCAGTCTCACGTTTGTTACACATGACTTATGAAAGGAGTATGTTAGTGTCTGGTGGTGGTGGGGGAGGAGGAGGTGTGTTGCGGCCGCTCAACACTCTCACGTTACGACCACAACACCCTAGTCTCTTCAGCGCAACACACGTAGGGAACACCCGGGGAGGCCTTAGGTTTAGGGATCTTGCGTTATCCCCGTGTCTGCTGATCTTTAGGTCCTTCCGCTTCTTCAGTTCTTTCGTTGTTCTGTGAAACGTTGCTGTGAATAATACATTACACACACACACACACACACACACACACACACACACACACACACACACACACACACACACACACACACACACACACACACACACACACACACACACACACACACACACACACAAATGCGCAGTCGTTTGTATTGTACTTCTGTGTTACTCTTGCCATGTTATCTTACTGCGTCACTCTTTCCTCAGCGTTTTCGTTGTCTTGACTGTCTGTCCTACCATGTTAGTCAGCACGTACACACACACACACACACACACACACACACACACACACACACACACACACACACACACACACAGGGGGAGAGAGAGAGAGAGAGAGAGAGAGAGAGAGAGAGAGAGAGAGAGAGAGAGAGAGAGAGAGAGAGAGAAAGTCCACTACGAAGATTAAAGATGACACAAGAAATACACAAACGACACTACATGCAGTAAATACCAAGCTTCACAGACCCCATTAATCTTACAGTGGCTTATGCTCCTCTTGGGGTGGATACAAGGGGAAGAGGAAGACTGGAGGAGGGGAAGATCAGGTTGTCTTTCACCTTACTCTCTCCATCCTCTTCTGTCTCTTCTTGCTCTCTCCCTCCTGAATATTATCTCTGTTTTCCCTTATACTTTGTGGTATTCCTTAACCCATGTTGTCCGGTGATTTATTTTTTCTCTCGTTTTATTTTTTCTGCCTCCAGACGATTTATTCAGCTTAGGATACATTTCTTGTACTGAATGTGATAATGAAGGATATTTTTAACTTTGCAGCTTTTAATGTGCACAGTCAGCTACAAAAGTTCGCTTACAATTCCACTGCCCTTGCGTTACACTTTGAGCATGTCCGTCACTAAGCCGCTCTCAGCTTAGGAATATTACGAAGCATAACTGGAAATCGAGCAAGTGAAATATTAAGCAAACATTTGTCCCCATCTGTACACCTGTTAAGATGTAGACGGCCAGCCATATCACACCCCACCACATCCCACTGAATGCCCCTTCCCTGCACCCCAACACTTTCTGAGTTTTATAAAGTAACCTGGAAATATCAAGGGGAAAAATAGATATTATAGAGGGTAAGAGGTAGATCACATTCAGTCTTTAACCCCATAACCGTTTAGTAGTAACAAGAATGAATCCAGACTGACGAGAATGGAGGAAGGGAAGGATGCAGGACGTTTGAAAGAGGAGGGAGGGGAGAGGAACTAAAGGGTGGAAGGCAGCAAACTTGGAGGAAAGAAAGGAGAAAGGGAAAGAGGAGTAGAAGGAAGGAGCTTTGATGAAAGGATGAAAGGAGGATGGAAGTATGGAGGGAGGATGAGAAGGGGAATGAAGTAGAAGGAAGCGAAGGAAGGAAGCAGAAAGGAGGGAGGGAAGGAGAAAAGGACGGGGGAGGAAAGAAGTCTGGAAGCCTGGGGGGAAGAAGGAAAGAATAAGAGGTAACAGCCAGGTAGACCACACCCCGCCTTGCACCCCCAGACTTCCGACGGCAATTAAAGAGCGAGACGGAGGGTTCTCAGGTGCCACATCCCTCCCGGTGCCAGGTGAGGGTGCCACAGGTAATTGCCGGCCCGCACACCTGGCCAGCCATCCCCCCGCCCCCAGCACCGCGATGTACAACTCACAGGGGACGCGCCAACTTCACTTTCATTGGAATATTATGCTGCGCTGGAGGAGGGCGGCTTGGGGTGGGAAGGGGTGAGGTGGGGAGGATAGGTTGGAGGGTTGAGGGAGAGGGATGGTTGGAGAAAATTGGATGGAGGAGGTAGTTGGAGCAAGGATAGTTGGAGGGAGGGGCAGAGTTGAATGATGGGAGGGAGGGAGAGACACGGGACAGAAAGTTGGTGGTAGGAAGCACGTAGACCAGGGAAAGGGAGAAAGGAAGATATGGTGGATGGAGGGAGGATAGTTGGAAGGATGAGAGGGAAAGAGAATGCACTTGGAGGAGGGAGAGGGGAAGGGATAGTGCTTGGTGGGAAGAAAGTCTGAGGATAGAATGGAGGAAGATTGAAGGAATGGAGGAGAGGTTGTTTAGAGGGAGGAGTGTTTGAGGGGGAAGGAGGCAAAGAGCTCATAAACTAACGCTTCCATACGACAGTCAACTACCCAAAGCCTACACCGTGCCAGGGTCTACAACTACTGCCTTTTGTTTCACCGTCTGTGCTTTATATCCTTTTAATCCACCTATAATTTCACCGTTATATAAAAGGAGAGAGAGACAGATGGTGGAAGGGAGCTGGGAGGGAGGGTGGTTGGGGGAAGGGTTTGTATGAGGGAAGGAGGAAGAGAAGGTGGAGAAAGGAGCTGTAGGGTGATACTGGGATCGAGGTTAAAGAAGAGGGTGTGAATAGGATGCAAGAATACTGAGGGAACGGCTCTAGAGAGAGATTGGGAGACAGGATAAAGGGAAAACTTGTTGGATTCAGATAAGAGGAAGACCCAGGTTGTTCTCGGGAGATAAAAGGGAAAGGTTGTGGGAAAGAGGAATGGGAAGGAGACTTAGGTTGTAGCAGAGAGATAGAGGAGTTGTAGAGTGTGGGAGTGAGGTTGAAGGAAAGGGTTTTGAGGTGGAGGTAAGAGACAGTGATTGTGGCATAGAGATAAAAGAGGGTGGGATGCAGAGAGTGTGGCGGAGAGACTGTAGGAAGGATTGTGAGAGAGACGAAAGAGATTAGAGAGAGGAGTGGGTAAAACAGTGCAGGAGAGGGTCTGAAGAAAGTGGTTGTAGGAAGGAAGTAAGATGATGAAGGTTATTGGAAAGTCAGAAGAGAAGGGGTTGTATGTATATAGTGAGAGAGAGAGAGAGAGAGAGAGAGAGAGAGAGAGAGAGAGAGAGAGAGAGAGAGAGAGAGAGTAACAAATCGTCTTTACCAAAATAATTTCTTGCAAGTTGAGATATGACAAGTGTGCGTTTACGACAACAATATTCATAAAAACAAGAGAAGTATCTAGGAATTACGTGACGTTATGAGGAAAGAGAACAGAGAATAGGAAAAAGTAGGAGGAAGTAGAACACGTTATTGGTCCCAGTTCTTTGTGAGACGTACCCCCTTCCTTCTTCCACTTTGGTATGGCGGCAATCAGAGGGCGCTTGTGAGTTGTGGTTAACCAGACTGACCCTTACGAATGACAGTGGAGGGGAGAGAGAGAGGGGAGGAGGAAAGACTGGAGTAAGGGAGGTAAGGAGGGAGAGAGAGGGGGGGGGGAGACGGGAGTAAAGGAGGTAGGGAAGGAGAGAGAGAGAATGGATGGAAAGTTGAGTTGCGTGGGTGGGTGGTAGGGGGAGAATGAGGATCACAGGGTAAATTGGCTGAGATGAATGGAAGAAGGGTGAGAGAGAGAGGGAGAAAGAAAAATACTAAAGGTAGGTAAGTATGTAGATTAGTAGGTAGGTAGGCAGACATGCAGGTAGGGAAGTAGGTAGGTAGGTAGGTAAATAAGTAGGTAGGTCGGCAGACAGGCAGGTAGGGAAGTAGGTAGGTAGGTATGCAGATAGGTAGGTAGGTAGTTTGAGAGAGAGGGAGTGTGTGTTAAGGTAGGTGAGGTGGGAGGGAGAATGGGTGGAGAGAGGAATCGCGAGAGGCAGAGGGTTATAATGTTAAGGACAGGTGAGATAGAGGAAGAAAGTGAGGGAGAATAAGTGGCTGGAAAGTTTAACCGGGAAGATGATATTTTGTTGTTGCCCCAGAAATGAGCTCGGTGGACTGCAGGCTATAGTTGCCCCTCTCCTTGAGTACCCCATCCTCCTTCCGTGGAATAGGGAGGGGGCTGAGGGACGTTTTACCAAGATACGAGTAGGTGATAGGGTGTAAAGGGGTCCCTCTCTAGTAGCAGGGAGATGTAAAAAGGGAGAAATAAGCAGAGACGTGCAGTGGAAGAAACGAAAGAAAAGGAAGTGATGATGGGTAAGGGGAAAGAGAAGAGGATGAGGAGGGAAGAAAAACAGAAATTGGCTGGAAAGGATGTAGAGAAATAAAATAAAGGATTAGAAGAAAATGGGGGAGAATAGTGAGACGGAAGTAGGAAGCAGAAATGGATGGAAGGAAAAGGAAGAGGGAAAGGAAGGAGGAGGGGAAGGGGGAGGAAATTGAGGAGAAAGAGGGAAACATATATATCAAAAGAAAGGGAAGGAGGGAGGAAGGAGGTAGAATAAGAGTGAGAAGGAGAAAAGTAAAGAGAGACAGAAGGGAAGGGGAGGCGAAAAAATGAGGAAGAGAAGAGAAATGGATAAAAAGAGAAAAAGAGAGAGAGGAGAAAGGTAACACGGTGAAAGGATGAGAACAGCAAGGAGGTGGAAGAGAATCGTAAGGAAAGACAGAAGTGCAGGGAGGGAGAGACGGAATAATGTTGAGGAAAACGAAATTGATAAGATGAGAAAGAGGGAAAAAGGAAGAGAGGAGAGAGGTAAAAGAGGAGGAGGAGGAGGAGGAAGAGGAAGAGGACAATAAGGTAGCGACAGAGGTGAGAGGCAGTTTAGTTTCCTCCCGTGTAAACAATAACATGGAAATTATTCGTGTGTGGATATAAAAGAGACACACTTAAGTCTTAAAGAATGTTGCGTAAGGGAGGAGTTATGTAAATGGTGCTTAGGGGATGAGAGAGATGCACGGAAAACACAATAGCATAACTATGTGGGGCCATTTACCGCATTACGGAAAGGAGAGCAAAGTTTTATATCTATCTTTATCTGTCTAGTTGTGTATCTATTAACCTGTCTATCTCTGTCTACCTGTTTATTCATCTATTTGTCTGTCTGTCTGTTCTTGGTAGATTTTTTGATCGAAAATGTGTTTGTATATAAGAAGGGGTGGAACAGTCTTAGAATTTAGACGTATTATTTCACTGCCTGATTTATGGTACACATACAGTCTACCTCTGTTCAGTAAGTTCTTTACATAGTTATAGAAATAGATATAGGCATAGATAGATAGATATAGATAGATAGATAGATGCTTATAGTTCTTTTGACCCTAGATGTGTTTGTTCATATGGAGGGCTAGAAGAGTTTTAGAAGTTTGACCTGTTTCCTTAATATTCCTTGGTATACAGTGTGATACACATAAACCTCTGTTCTCAAAAAATAGAATGCACCTCAGTTCAGGCTTCCCTATTCTTAAGAGCCGAGTTGAATAAAATCGTCTGGCGGCCGTCATATTGGATGAGGAGAGGGGTGATGAAGGATGAAGGAGGGGTTAGGGGAGGAGTGTTGAAGGCTGACTGAGGGGTTAGGGGAGGAGTGTTGAAGGCTGACTGAGGGGTGAGGGGAGGGGTGTTGAAGGAAGGGTGAGAGGAGGGGTGATGAAGGAAGGGTGAGGGGAGAGGTGATGAAGGAAGGGTGAGGGGAGGGGTGATGAAGGAAGGTTGGAGAGAGGGGTGATGAAGGATGAAGGAGGGATAATGGGAGGGGTGATGAAGGATGAAGGAGGGATAATGGGAGGGGGATAAAGGACGAAGGAGGGATGAGGGGAGTGATGAGGGAAGGAGGAGGGGTGATGAAGGAGGAATGAGGGGAGGGGTGATGATGGAGGGGTGAGGGGAGGGGTGATGAAGGAGGAATGAGGGGAGGGGTGATGATGGAGGGGTGAGGGGAGGGGTGATGAAGGAGGAATGAGGGGAGGGGTGATGATGGAGGGGTGAGGGGAGGGGTGATGAAGGAGGAGTGAGGGGAGGGGTGATGATGGAGGGGTGAGGGGAGGGGTGATGATGGAGGGGTGAGGGGAGGGGTGATGATGGAGGGAGGAGGCGGTGAGAGACAATAAAGCTCCCGTATTTGTCCAACATGACTGAAGGGTCGCGTCACCCCCTCCCCTCCTCCCTCTCTCCCCCATTTGCTGCCCTCCCTCTTCTCTCCTCTTCTCTCTCTCCTCCTCCTCCTTTCTTCAACCTTCTCTCCTCCTTCCTTTTGTCTCTTCCCCTCCCCCTCCCTCTCAATCCCCCTCATTTCTCTCCCTCTTCTTTTTATTTCCATCCTCTATTCCTTTCCTTTGCCCCTTCCCTTTCCACTCCCCCTCCCTCGCTTCCTTCTTCTCCCCTTCCTCCTCCTTCCTTCTTTTCATCCTCCATTCAAGCTTTTCATCTTTTTCATTTTTCCTCTTGCAGTACCAACTTTTTTTTTCCATTTTCTTCCTGTCTTCCATTCCTGTTTCCCTTTCCTCTTAACTCTGCTGGTTTCTCTCCTCCATTTTATTTATTCCTCCCTTTCTCTTCCAGTTTTCTTCCTTTCATTCTTCCTTCCTTCCTTCAGACATTTTTCTTCCGTGACCTATTTTCTCTCGTTTTAATAAATTTCTAGTTGTTCTTCTTCCTCTTGTCCACCTACTTTCTTTCCTTCATTCCTTACCTCCTTTCCTCATTCTTCTCGTTTTTTCCCCTCCTCCCCTTCTTGTCTCTTTTCCCTCCGGGTTTTGGTCTTTTTCAGCTCAGGTGTTTTTCGACCTTGCTTCTCTCTCTCTCTCTCTCTCTCTCACACACACACACACACACACACACACACACACACACACACACACACACACACACACACACACACACACACTGCCCTAGGCCAATCAGCGGACGTCTTCCAAGTCAATAATGAAGGAAAAGGAAGGACGACCGTATGACAGCGTCTCCTCCACCACCTCCCCTACAGAATGACCCCCTCCACCCCTACAGAATGACCCCCTTCACCCCTACAGAATGACCCCGTGCACCCCTGCAGAATGACCCCCTCCACCTCTACAGAACGACCCCCTCCACCCCTACAGAATGACCCCCTCCACCCCTACAGAATGACCCCCTCCACCCCTACAGAATGATCCCTCCACCCCTACAGAACGACCCCCTCCACCCCTATAGAACGACCCCCTCCATCCCTACAAAATGACCCCCTCTACCCCTACAGAATGACCCCCTCTACCCTTACAGAATGACCTCCTCCACCCCTACAGAACGACCCCCTCCACCCCTACAGAATGACCTCCTCCACCCCAACAGAATGACCCCTCCACCCGTACACAATGTTATCTCAGCTACCCTTCGGCATTACTCGTCTACCCTCACAGAATCTCACAAAGTTTCCCACAAAATGTCCCTTTCTTTGCTCCCTACAAGACCCCCTTTCTTTGCTCCCCACTTGACCCCCTTTCTTTGCTCCTTACATAACTCCCTTTCTCTGCTCCTTACATGACCCCCTTTCCTTGCTCCCTACATGACCCCCTTTCTTTGCTCCCAACATGACCCCCTTTCTTTGCTCCCAACATGACCCCCTTTCTTTGCTCCCAACAAGACCCATTTTCTTTGCTCCCAACAAGACCCCCTTTCATTGCTCCTAACAAGACCCCCTTTCTTTTGCTCCCTACAGAATGGCTCCCTCCATCTCACCTTCACAGTACTACAAAACGGCCCCCTTTTCCTCCTCCTTTCTCCCCAGCAGACCTGCTCCTTTGCTTCCTGTAGAATCCCCTCACCCTTTCGTCTCCCTCAGAATTTCCCCTTCCCTCCTTGTCCCTCCTAGAGAATAAGGAGCCATCTTTCTTTCTTCCCCTTATTTTTGACTCATAGAAAAGATATCACAGTCGAATTCTGATAACACCCAACCGTGAATACCATTAGGATGTTGCTGTTTGCCTTCCTTTGTACTTCTCTTTATTTCCACACTCTCCCCTGCTCACTGCCCCTTAAAGTTCTCCACAGATGTCCTCTTCATGACCCCGTACAGAATGACTCCCCATCTTCGTCCTCATATTGGAAGCCCCCACTTTTCCCCAGATTTTTTGGCTAAAGCATAAAATAAGCGAAACGAGGGATACTGAGTGTTTGGAGGAAAAGAAAGGGAGAGAAAGATGGGGAGGAAGATCAGAGATAATGTAAGAAGCAAGGACGAAAGTAGAAGGATAAGTATGGAACGTGTGGTGAGAGGGACAGAGAGAGAGAAGCAAACAGAGGAGAAAGCCTGGGAGCAGAGGTTTAAGATATTGGGGTTTATGGATGAAGAAAATAAAAGGAAGCAAAGTAAAGACAGTGGGGTTAAGAAAGAAGAAAATAAAAGGAAGGGGACTGTAGAGATTCCCCTCCATTCTTCCCATTCCCACCCACCATCACCACCCCTACAATCCCCGACCCTCACCCCTCACGGCTGCGTCTGGGTGTTGATGAGTGCGGTGAGACGGGAGGGCGACGTCCGCACCTCAATTAGCGCCCCTTCTTAGTGCTGGAGGGGTGGACACGGCGGCTGCGGAGAGAGGTATATGGCACCTTGGATAACATTTTTTGGAAGGAGTATACGCGAGATTTGCCCCTTTTTTAGCTCGAGGAAGTCTTTTGTAGTTTTTTTTTTCGTTTTTGCATCCATGTGACCACCATTTCGGAAAGTTTATTATAACACTCTCGAACACTTCAGATATTTAGGCCTTAAAATAAATACAGGATTTTGCCCTTCTGCTGGAGACGTCTTTTATATTGATTTTATTGTTATTATTATTATTATTATTATTATTATTATTGTCGTTGCTGTTAATATTACCCTTAGTGGTATTAATTTTGTTTTTGCTATTACAAATTGTTCTGTTCGCAAGTGGTAGAGAGGGTGGACACGGCGGGATGGAGACAAAGGTGTAGTTGCATTAGGGAAGACTCCTGTGTTTGGGTTCCAAGATACACACTGTTTAATGTGGCTGTAAAGACACGATTAATTTTTGAGTAGAATTTGGGGACTGAGGAAGCCGAAGTGAACCTATTTTAGAACGTAAGACTTGTGGAATTCTAGATATTTTGTGTTCACTTCCTCATCGTCATCATCTACTCAACTCTGGTTTGCTGTACTGTTTTTGCCCTAACTTGGCCTTAAATTGCCATCCCTCCATTTTGACTACTGAGTTGCAACAAGAGATTAACAATACGTTATGTTGCTAGTTACGAAGTAGTGCAATGGAAAGGATGTAGAGCCATAGTATTGCCTTATTCTACCATTGAGTTACGTGCGATAAGCTGTAAAAGGAACAAGATTTTGGGCCAAGTTAAGGTAAAAAGACTATAGTAAATTGGAAGGCTTTTGATCGTGTATGGTTGAGGTATCCCCCATCTCTCCTTAAATCTCCCATCCCTTTTTCTCGCTCCTCTTTTTCTCTCACACTTTCAACCCCCCCTTATGCCCCCACCCCCTCGTCCCCCTCCCTGCTTTGCCCCCCAGCACTAATAACCTTCATTTCAACAGCTGGGGCTCCGATCACACTCCTTTATTACCATTGGACAACGACCTTACTTGGCTCGTGTGACCCCTCTTTACTGTTGCCCTGATCACCCTCTTTTGACCTCGCCTCGCCCTTACGCTTCTAACTGCCTTTCTTCAGCTGTCATCACTGCTGGATCTCCCTGACTTTCCTTCTCCTATCCTCACTAGTCCTTCCCTCTTACTTTCCTTCTCTTCCCCTCACTACTCCCTCTCTCTTTCCTTCTCTTCTAACTCCTCCTTCTTTTCTTATTTTCCTTTTCTTCTCACTGCTTTCCCCTCTTAATTTCTTTCCCATCTAACTATTCTTACTCTCCCTCTCCTTTTCTTGCCCTCCTCCTCTTCTTCTTACTCTCCCTATCCTCTTCTTACTTTCCATCTTCTCTTCTCACAGCGTCTCCTCCTCTTACTTTCCTTTTCCACCTCTCACTACTCCCCCTCTTCCTACGTCTCCTTCTCTCCTCCTTACATCGCCCTGTCTTCTCCTCCTTTCCTCTTTCGCCTTTTTCAGTTTTCCACACTTTACTCCTTATTCCATAACACCACTCTCCTTCTGACTTTCCTGCTGCTTTCCTCACTCTTCCAGCTCTTCGTAGTACTTTTTCCAGCGCTGCTTACCGCATTACCTCTCCTCCTTAGGTTCCTTTTGCTCTCCTCGCTGCTTAACCCTTACTTCATTATCTCTGTATCTCTTTATTTCAGATCTCACTTATATTTCCCCGCATAACACCTTCTTCCTTTAAAGTAATTCCTCTTCCCTCCTCACAACTTTGCTTCTTCTCCTTACGCCTTCCAGTTTCCACTATCGCCTGTCGTATACTTTATTTTTGGCGTCATATCTCAGTTTAGATATTTTTGTGTGACACCTCCACGACTTATTGTCACATATGTGTTCATTTTTTGTTTACATATTCTGTTTATTGATTTGCCTTAATTTTATATCGATCGATTTTTTTTATTTTGAGACGAGGCATTTATTTTCAGTAGTACCCATTAAGATTTAGGAGTAATATTCAGTGTCGTAGTCTCGGTTAAAAATGCTTTACACAAATGACTTCTGAATAAAGTTGCTTTTCTGAATAACTCTAAGGAAATGACACGTGACTTTTCACTCTCCATTTTGAACTCTCCTCTCCATCCTTCCCCTCTGCTCCCTCGTTCCTTCCACCATCTCCTATTCTCTTTCCTTCATTCCATCTTCAACAGTATCTCTCTCTTCATCCCCCCACCCCTTTCCTGCACCTTTCTTTCGCCTACTCTTCCTCCTCCTTTTCTTTCATCTTCAACTGTACCTCCATTATTCCATCAGTTACATTTCTTCCTTCTCTCCTTCAGTCACTAACTCCTTCCTTCCTTCCTTCCGCCCCTCACTCCTCCCCCTCCTCCTCCTCCATTCTCTACTCTCCCATCTGTCTTTTAGCTCCCATCCCTCCCCTCCATCCTTCACTCTCCATCCTCCTCCTTTTCCCTTCTGTACTTTCACTCCTTCCCTTCATTCCTCTCTCCCTCTCCTCCCCCTCCTGTTCATTCCCTCTTTCCCTCCTGTACTTTCCATCCTTCCCTCCATTCCTCTCTCCCCCTCCTCCCCTTCCTCTTCCATCCCTCCTTCTTTCCATTTCTTTCCCCTCCTTCCCCCCATTCCTCTCTCCCCCGCCTCCCCTTCCTCTTCCATCCCCCTTGGCTTCCTGTACTTTCCCTCCTTCCCTCCATTCCCCTCTCCCTCTCCTCCCCCTCCTCTTTCATCCCTCCTTCCCTCCTCTACTTTCCCTCCTTCCTTCCATTCCTCTCTCCCCCTCCTCCTACTCCTCTTCCATCCCTCCTCCCCTCCATCCATCTCTTCCTCTCCTTCTCCGCATCCCTTCCATCTCCCCCCCCCCTCCCCCAGTTCACACCCTGATCCGTAATGAGCCAAAAAGGGCTTAAAATGCGAGGTAAGAATCTGGCTTGGCGTCAGTAGGGTGAGGGTGGTGGTAGGTTAAGGGTGGTAGGGTGAGGGTGGTGGTGGTAGGATGAGGGTGCTAGGGTGAGGGTGGTGGTAGGGTGAGGGTGGTGGTGGTAGGGTGATGATGATGGTGGTAGGGTAAGGGTGAGAATGCTAGGGTGAGGATGGTAGTGGTAGGGTGAGGGTGGTGGTGGTGGTGTGTGAGGGTGGTAGGGTGAGACTGCTAAGGTGTAGGTGGTGGTAGGGTGTAGGTGGTTATAGGATGAGGGTGGTGGTAGTAGAGTGAGGGTGGTGGTGGTAGAGTGAAGGTGGTGGTGGTAGGGTGAGGGTGGTGGCAGGGTGGGGTTTGTGGTGGTAAGATGAGGGAGAGAGTGAGACACGTTGAGGTGGGATAGGGTGACAACAGAATGTAGGGATGATGACAGGTTGTGCAGGTCGAGGCAGAGTGTGGGTAGGGTGAAGGGGTAGGGTGTCGGCAGAGTGACAATAAGATGAAGAATGAAG
Source organism: Coenobita brevimanus (assembly GCF_032717465.1). NCBI lineage: Eukaryota > Metazoa > Arthropoda > Malacostraca > Decapoda > Coenobitidae > Coenobita > Coenobita brevimanus. The sequence continues at coordinate 5,912,381 of NC_137005.1, read as the reverse complement.
GAAGGGTGATAAACGTAGAAGAGTTGAATGACAAGATGGTTAAGAACAGGGATAAGGTGACGCTAGAGTAAAGGAGGATAGGGTGAAGGGAGGTTAGGACAGGGTGAATGAAGGGTTGAATCGGGTATAGAGGCTAGGATGAAGGAACCAAGATGGCGGTAGGGTGACGAAACTGTGAAGAAGCTAGGGTGACAGTAGAGATGACGAGTGTGAAGGATTAAGAGTGATTGCAGAGTTAGGAACAGTAGGGTGACACTAAGATGAATTGAGAGTGACATCAGGTACTCAGGGTAGGGTGTTGGCAGGGTGAAAAGAGAGAGTGTGGCGACAGGTTGAGGAGGGTGAGATGAGGTAAGGGTGAGAAAAGGAAGGGTGAATAAGGGTGGGGGGGGGGCGCACGTAAAGCCAGGGTGAGGAATATGGGGTAAAGATGACAGATATAAAGAGCAATTTGAGGACAAGGCATCACAGGCAGGGTGAATGTTAGGTGACGGCATTGTGAATGAGTTAGGGTGACAGCGGGGTGAAGGCAAAGGGAAAGGCACAAGGAGTAGGATGACGGCAAGGAGAAAGAAGCAGGGGGTAAGATGAGGGCAGGGAGGGAAGAGACAGAGGGCAGGGTGAGGCAGGGGGAAGAGACACAGGGTAGGGTGAGGGTAAGGTGAAAGTAGTGTGAATGAGCTAGGGTGACGACAGGGTGAAGACATGGGGAAGAGACATAGGGTAGGTTGAGGGGAGGGGGAAGAGACAGGGTAGGGTGAGGGTAAGGGAGGAAGAGGCACAAGGTAGGGTGAAGGTAGGGTTTTGGAGGTTATGGTGGGGTGAAGGCAGGGTGTATAAGGGTATGGTAGGGTGAGGGCAGGGTGAAGAGGCAGAGGGTAGGGTGAGGGCAGGGTGAAGAGACAGAGGGTAGGGTGTAGAGCCGGCTTATACAAACTTCCTCACCCTCACTCTCCCCCTAGACTGCCTCTAATCGCATTAATTTTCCATTTTGCCGACGGTACCCATCAGCCTCCGACACCATTCTCTCTCTCTCTCTCTCTCTCTCTCTCTCTCTCTCTCTCTCTCCATCTACCTGTCGATTTATAATTTTTCTATCTGAATCTGATATCCTTGTTTAACTGTTAAATCAACTGTATTTACATATTTGTGTGTTTGTGTATCTCTTTGTTTATCTCTGTTTATCTGATATATATTTTATGAATCAGATTTATAATTTTGTCTAATCTCTCTATCCATCCATCAGTCCATTCATTCATCAGTCTATCCATCCATTCATCCACCTACTTCCATCCATCCATCCAACTTCCTTCAATCCTGTAATATACTCCGTCCCCCACATTTCCAGTGTTATGCCCTTCCCTCAATCATTTAGTTATTAATAAAGTCCCTCCGTCATTATCCATTATTAAAGCGATTATACCTTATTATTCCGCGCCACCTGAACTCCTGATTATTTTGCTAAGAGTCGTGTGTTTTGCATCTGTTTAGAGTTTCTTTATGGAATGCTTGAGTTTGTAATTGGCGTGCGTTTGGGGATGGATAATGAGTGTGTGTGTGTAGTGGGGAAGGGAAGATAAAAGTGTGTGTGTGTGTGTGTGTGTGTGTGTGTGTGTGTGTGTGTGTGTGTGTGTGTGTGTTGACTTATATGCATGCATCTAGCCACTATTTTTCTACCGATGTTACTACTTCTCTACTTATCGTTCTGTTTACTTATCTCCATAAATATCAACTTTTCCATCTATCAGCTCGACTGACTCTCCACCTTTATCTTTACCTACCTTTCTTCTTATCGATTTATTCTAATGATCTATCCCTTCTTATCAGTGCCACCGCGTGAAGGAGTCCCTATTTTCCACCTGCATCTGTGTGCCAATGCTCTACTCCTTTCACCTTAACTTGGCCCAGATTTTCATTGTTTTGCAGCTTGCGTCATGTATTTTGGTGGCAGGATAAGACAACGTTATGGCTGTACATTCATTCCCTAGCTCTTCTTCATGACTAGCATCATTATTTGTTGATAATCTCATGTTACAACTCAGCATTCAAGATGAGGAGATGCAGGTTTAGGCCAGGTTAGAGTAGAAGGAGTATAGCATGTGGGTGAATCATGTGTGCGCGTGCATGTGTGCTTTGCTACTTAAGGACGCTCCCTAACACCTGTTCCTTAGCGATTTACTTTTTCGGACATCCGGTTAATATAATTTTGTACGTTTTTAAATAAGAGAATTGTGATACTGGAATGAATTAAATGACACAGAGGAGGATACAAAGGTTTAAAAAGCAAAATAAATAACTAAGGAAGAGACGTTAGGGAGCTTCCTCAGCCAACGAGAATACGAGCCCGTGTATAAGAAGCTTTGCCTAAGTGTTCGTGAGAGTATGTGCGTGTGACTGTTTAAGTGACGTCTAAAGTCCTGTTGAGAATGTGTGTGTGTGTGTGTGTGTGTGTGTGTGTGTGTGTGTGTGTGTGAATCCCTCCGTATGCGTGTGTGTGTATATCTGTACGTGCATGTTAAATACTTTATATGCGTATGTTTGTGCAAATGTGCACGTAATGGTGTGGTTGTTGGTGTGTAAGTTTCTTCGTCTTTGTAGGCGTACATGAGTGTGTGTATGCGTATATGTCTTGGTGCGTGTGTGTGTGTGTGTGTGTGTGTGTGTGTGTGTGTGTGTGTGTGTGTGTGTGTGTGTGTGTGTAATGGTGTGGTTGTTGATGTGTAGTTTCTTGGTCTTTGTTGGCGTACATGAGTGTGTGTATGCGTAAATGTCTTTGTGCATGTGCATGTGTGTACTGATGTTTGTGTGTGTGTGTGTGTGTGTGTGTGTGTGTGTGTGTGTGTGTGTACTGGTGTGGGTGTGGGTGTTGTTGTCACCAGCTGTTGGCAGGCGGACGAGCTGAGGGTGACATGTTCATTTCGTTTTCTTTCTCTCCCCCTCCCTTCAGCTCTCCCTCCCTCCCTCACTCCCTCCCTCCCTCCATCTCTCTCACTCCCCTCTCTGTCAGTTGCTTCATCTCTCTCCCTTTCTGTATGTCTCTCTCTTCTCTCTCCCTCTCTCTCCTCCTTTCTCACTTTCCTCATGCCGTCTCTCTGATTCTCTCTCTGCTCTTTCAGTCCCATGTCTTCATTCATATAATTTGGTTTCTCTCTCTCTCTCTCTCTCTCTCTCAAACACCTGCTTTTCCCACATTACCTTCTACAATAATTTCCTCTTCATTTCTCGGGGCTATGAATTATCGCGCATTTTTCTTTTGTCTTTAGCGTATTATTTTCATGTCTGCTTGAATTATTACCCCTCCCGTCTGTCACTCACTTTATTTTCTTTAATTTTGCTTTATTTTTCTTCCTGGGATACATGTTAATATCTACTCCGGAAGTGTTATCTAGTTCGCTTCCTTTCTGCTGACGTATTCTCTTTCTCTCTCTCTCTCTCTCTCTCTCTCTCTCTCTCTCCCTCCCTCCCTCCCTCCCTCCCTCCCTCCCTCCCTCCCTCCCTCCCTCCCTCTCTCTCTCTCTCTCTCCTTTATATATCAGTATAAGTTCGCCCATCCATCTGCCGTATCTATCCATCTATCTGTCTATCTATTTTTCTGTCTATCAGTCTTTTTATTTCAACAAAGCGTATACCAAGAGAACCCCATCAGTGAAATTAAGGAAGTGACAAACGAAAATCATAAGGAAATATAACAAAAGTCTGGGAAAATATGAAAATAGAAGAAAACTACATGTGTGAGTGTAGAAGAAAGAGAAGAAGTAGAAGAAGATGATGAAGAAAACATCGACGAAGGAAAAGAAAAGAAAAGGAAGGAAGATGGAAAGGAAGAGGAGGAGGAGGAGGAGGAGGAAAACAAAAAGAAGAAGAGGAAGAGGAAGAGATAAGATGACGACATGAAGTAAATGAAAGAAAAGGGAAAGAGTATAAGTATTTTTTTTTTTTAGTGTAGACAAAAATATTACGTGATGATTCATTGTTCCGAGAATGAGAATAACAAAAGGCTTGGTAATGTGGGGTAGTTAGTGAGAGAGAGAGAGAGAGAGAGAGAGAGAGAGAGAGAGAGAGAGAGAGAGAGAGAGAGAGAGAAGGTCCACATTAAAATTAAAAGCAGAAGACTTAAGGAAAGCCACAGTGAGAGAGAGACAGACGCGAGACAGACACAGCACAGAGAGCAAGGATGAAAGCTGTAGAAGAGAGAGAGAGAGAGAGAGAGAGAGAGAGAGAGAGAGAGAGAGAGAGAGAGATGCCCCAACAACAGCAACAGAAGGAAAGACAGCCCCCCAGCCTCCATAATCTGCAGGAGCCCAGGGACACTCGTATTAATTGTCGGGCCGTCAGCTGTCACCAAATGAAAGTCGTTTGTCACCTTCACGGCAACTTTTTCCCTTCCTCTCTCACTTGACAAGAAATCCAGCAGGCGCGGAGGGGGGAGGGATAGAAGGGGGGATGATGGGAGAGGGGGTGGGCGTCGGGGGTGAAAGGGAGAATGGATAGGGGGAGATGGGGGGGAAGGAGAAGGAGGTGGGGGGTCCGGGAAGGGTGAGAGGGACAGGGATAGGAGGGAGAATGGAGTAGGGGAAGGAGGGAGTATGGCAGGGGAGGAGGCTGAGTGGGAGGAAGAGAGGGAGAGAGTTGAGAGGGAGTATGAGGCAAGGGGAGAAGGGAGGGGTGGGGAAGAAGAGCTAGGGACGTGGAAGGAGGCCTGAGAGGGAGGAAAAGAGGGACACGGGTGAGGGGGAGATTGGGGAAGAGGGAGGGACGAGGAAGGGAGCTGAGTGGTAGGGAGAAGGACAAGAACGAGGAGGAAAAAGGGAAGGGCTAAGGGCGAATATCCAGGGCCTTTGAGCTGGGATTTACGCCCTTGTGTGTTTGCTTGACGAGGAAGGGGAGAACGGCCCCCATTTTCGTCATGTTGGGGGCAATATTTGATCCGTCAGTCCTCCCCCAGAGTAAATTAAGATCTCGGGGGGGATAATTGAAGAGCTAGCAATATTCTTTTTTTTTTTTTTTATTGTATTCAGCCAAACAACACGAGTATTCATATTAGAGAGATGGAAATATCTTACATGTGGGGGCCACTTGATAGACAGTACTCTTCTTTTATGTGCTGCTTAGGTTAACTACATCCATATTAAAAAAAATAGACATTTAATACATCTGGGGACAGAAGGATCGACATTGTTCTGCTATTAATCAGTCTATGTCTGTATTGAAAAGACAAGAATATCATACAGGAAAATATTAAGTGTACTGTGGTTAATAATTCGACGAGGGACTAGTGGCCAAATACTTAAAAATTATATGGAGAAGGGGAAGGCGAGTCCCTAATTTTTGAGGGCTATTTATTTAACGCTTATGGTTATTAGATGTGATCAGCCTGCATCCCACATTATACAGTGGAGTGAGTAGCAGGATAGATGCGCCAGACACGTACCATCATCACCACGTGCTTCAGATATCGTTCATATGTTGGTCTTCATTGCCTAGACCATCTTAACTCCTGTTCTGGTTTTTCTAAGTGTTCTTGTTATTTTTAGATATTTTTCTAAGGAGAGTATCTTAGTAATGGAGGACTTACTGAAGGCTTTACCTAACCCTCTAGGGCGAAATGTCTCTCCAAACCCGAAGAAAATCGTCTGGAGAGAATGTCATAGGATTGAGTGTTGAAGAGAGATAAGGGAAGATGTGTATGTGGCCTGTGGATAGGAACTAGGACATGAATAGGCAGTGTTCTGAGAGAGAGAGAGAGAGAGAGAGAGAGAGAGAGAGAGAGAGAGTGGAATTAGCCAGTACCTTTGACATTATAACAGGCAGTATTATGATCATTAGTTGTGTTATAATGGGACTTGCTGCTACCGCTACCGTTCCAACAAGAGAGATTAACTCTTTCACTACGATGGCGTCTGGTATGCCTTGTCTCATGCTACCACCAGACTCTTTTAATCATGTTGGGAGAGACTTCTGGAACTGGGGAGGTTAGATGCAACTTTTATATACCCATTCGCGACAAGAAATTTCCCCTAAGCCAAGTAAAATCGCAGGAGAGTTGCAAGAATAAAATACAAAAAGAGGGTATACTGTACTGAGGCGGAGTAGAGAGTATTGTTTATGTTTTGGTATTAGTTATCTGTCTGGCAAGCTGGATTATGATCTTTGTATTAGTATGGGATTGGCTATTACCGTTATCTTTCTAGTAAATGGAATTGTGATCAGTGTGTCTCTTATATTGGGTTTGGCTGTAATCGTTATCTTTCTAACAAGGGAGATTCCGATCATTTTGTGTTAATAGTTACTGGCTGTTGTCATTGTCTTTCTAACAGGTTAATTTATGATTAGTTTTTGCGTTGTGAGGAAGGGGTAACTTCATTCGTATATCCACAGTATATTGTTGCCGGTCATTGAGTGTCTTATTCACCCCCTCCTGGACACACTTAATAATGAGTTTGGTTCTTCCCCAGCACGGCCAGACCCACCAGGTAGCACCCACCTTGCCGATTTTCCCAGCAGTCAATATCCAAGTTGTCATTCGGCGATATTCTGTTGCGGTTAGGAAGCTTACTAACGCCTCTTCCTTACCGGTTTAGTTCTGATTCAGTTCCGTTGCTATATTCTTGTGTGTTATTTGTGCAACCTATCTCGATGTTAAAAATATATTAGAAGCAAAAAAGAGGATATTGAAGGGTAGTTTGGTATATAAATCGTTGAGGAAAAGGTTCTAGTAGGGAGCCGCCATGACCAGCAAGGATACAGGTAATTGGTGCGAATGGTGCGAGGTGTCAAGCAGTGGGAGGTGTCAAGCAGTGGGAGGTGTCAAGCAGTGGGAGGTGTCAAGCAGTGGGAAGTGTCAAGCGGTGGGAAGTGTCGAGCGGTGTAAGGTGTCAAGCGGGACCAGGTATCAAGCGGTGTGAGGTGTCAAGCGGTGTGAGGTGTCAAGCGGTGGGAGGTGTCAGGCAGGGCCAGGTGTCAAGCGGTGCCAGGTGTCAAGCGGGGCCAGGTGTCAAGCGGTGCATTCAGGGTAGCGGCCCCTTCCCTGTGTGCATTCGAGAGGGGCGGTAATTATTTAAAATCAATACACACTTGCAACATGACGTTCGTTGATGCGCAATAACCATAAATATCGCCCCTGAACTTAATTATCGCATAGCCTTAATTACCCCCGAGAGATTAAACTGTAATTGGCGATCAATTATGAAATATCTGCGGGCCGCGTTAAATTTATCAAGTCTGTAATCTGGCGACTACCTTCATCATCACTGCCACGCTCCTCTCACCACCACCACCACCACCACCAGCACGCTCATTTACTCTTTATTCCCCTCATTTTTAATTTAAGGTGTAGTGTCCTTATAAATTAGGTCTATGGGCCGTATCCTACCTGGGATGGGAGTCTTCCAAACACCTCTTCCTGAGCGGTTTATTTTGCACATTAGACCTTAACACCCTCTTGATTACTTGTTTATATCTTTGCAATATCGACATGTTTTGGATCATTTACAAGGGGGATACTAAGGTGTAACGTGTAGAGTAAATAGCTAAGGAATAAGTGTTACGAAATCTCCAAATTCGCATAGAACACGACCCATTGGGTATCCAAAGGGAGGTCGTGCTTGTTATTAATTTTATTTATTTATTTTTCACTAATAAGGGTAATAATAATAATAATAATAATAATAATAATAATAATAATAATAATAATACAGCCACCTATGGGAGATTCGAACCCTTGCATACAAGATAGCATCGTGACACCAACTTACTTTACTAAATATGCTCTGTAACTTGGCATGCAGGGTAACCACGTCTGCTGACAAATCGAAATAAAATACAGTGTAGGTAGTTGGTAACCAAAGGATTAAGTCGTATACGTAAAACACAGGTAGCGGAAGTGCAGGTTTTTCCCCATATTCTACTAGGCATTATTAAAACCTACTGTGAGTGTAAAGTAGGTCTGGTTTCTGTACTTTGCTGCTAAATGCGGTACGGTATATTATGTGGCATGCAGGCTAACTGGATCTAGTGGCTCATAGTGGTTCCATAACACGCACGCACGCACGCACGCACGCACACACACACACACACACACACACACACACACACACACACACACACACACACACACACACACACACACACACACACACACACACACACACACACACACACACACACACACACACACACACATGTTCGTCCTCTCATTTCCAACCCCTTTGCAGCGACGGATTTTTCTTACCAAAATAAAATGGTCTGGAATTAGCCAGATGAAGTCGCCTTTCTTATCTAGCAACTATAAGAGTTAAATTACACGGTCTTTAACCCACGTGCTACAGGTAATTTCCCTTACCTGGATAAAATAATTTGGGAAGGGCGAGAATTTCTATAAACACTAGATTCTTCTGTCGCAGCAGAGATTAAAAATACAGCCATTTGTCCCAGTAAAGAAATATATATAGAAATACGGCAGTGCATCCGACTAGAAAAAATATATGTATAGCCACGATCCAAAGAAACGTCTCTCCCCAGCTGCTTATTTCATCATCGTTCATCCCGCCACCGTGGTTGCTAAAGATGGTGATCCAGATTCATCAGTGTTGCCATCCCATTAGTTTACCAGAATTTTTAACCCGCTTATTTCGATATTGCCAACGTCACAACGATGGTATGGTTGAGTAGAGTTACCAATACCGTTACTAGCCACTGGGACGGTTAGAACGTTGATGATTTTGACCCCAGGAAGTAATGTTTCTTAGGGCTGTGACTGTACCTCCTTAGCTGAATGAAAAATCCGTCTGTATATAATAAGAGTAAAATGCAAGAGGTCCCAGGTCTGCAAGGGTAAAGGTGTCGATTTCCCGAATAAATCGCTAAGAATGACGCGCCGTCTCCTGTGCCACCAAAAATACGCCTGAGTTAATATATATAAATAAAGCATACCTATACGAAGAAATATAGAGGTGTATATAATATGCAGAATGAATCGCAAAAGGAAAGGTGCTACGAAGTCTATGCCAACGAGAACACGGCATTATCGAACTGACATTAACAACATATGGGAAGAGCAAGGGAATAGGTAATTAATGAAAGATAATGAGGGAGAGAAAGTTAATGAGGAGGAGGAGGAGGAGGAGAGACTGAGGGTACGTGAATGTTAAGAGGAGCCGTGGAATGCGCGGAGAATCGGGAGAATGCATTCCATCGGGGTTATTAGGGGAGGGAGGGGCTGGGGAGGAAATGGGGAGAGGAGGTGCAGAGGGGGAGAGGGTTGCAGACATAGACAACGCACACAGAGAAAAGGGGAAACAGACAGGCGAAGGGGAAAAGAGGTTGCATACACACACACACACACACACACACACACACACACACACACACACACACACACACACACACACACACACACACACACACACACACGACAGACAGGTGGAGATTTCTGACACGCGTATAGACAAAGGAACTAGTCTATAAGTGAAAAAAAAAATAAGTTAAAGAAATACCAGAGAAATTATAAAGCGTCGTCCATATGGTGAGGCTCCAGGTGTTGTTGTGGTGCAGACTTTTATTTCCAGGCCACAATTTCAAGGTAGTACTGAATAACACGTGAACCTGATCGTAAAATGAACTTAAAGATGAAACTGTTTTTATATGTAACCTAACCTGTAAGTAGGATCATTACCTTCAGTGGAATGTTGTGTTCTGTTGTTTATTCTGGATACTGTCGGGGTGTCTTGTGTCCCTACGTAGGAAGATTTGTAGTGGTCAGTGCCGGGTTTATCTCACTTCACTTTGAAAACTCTTCCCTGATCTGAATAAAGGCCTTGCAGAATTACAAGAATAAAATTACTACGTCACTGGAATGAAGAGATGAAGAGACAGTAGCGCTTGTGTGCCTCCTCCGTATCTGAAATATTTTGTGGAAAAAATTATGTACGTATCAAACAGCTCCCTTGTAAATGAAAAAGAAAGTGCATACAGTACGTGTGTGTGTGTGTGTGTGTGTGCGTGTAATAATTTCACCAATTTCAGGTGCAGGATTCCAACATGGGGAAAAAACCATGTAACGCTAGACTCATTGTTATGTAAAAGTAACTGAGATCATCCTTAACAAAAACTCTCATATACTTGGCAGGTAAACTTTGGCTGAGAGGAGTTTGTTTGAGAAAGCGAGTGATGAGCTTAGATACCCTTGTGCCAGGTCTTCCCTCCCCTAACCCAACTCCACTCCTTCCCTTTCCTTTAGCATTGCCTCCCCTTGCCGCTCCCTCCCCATCCCTGGCATCCACTCTTTTAGTCCACCACACTTCTACAACCTTCTCTTCTCTTTCCTCTATCCTCCTACATCCTGCCTCCATCCTTATCTTTCCTTCCTTCATCCTTGCTCTCAAACCTGTTCCCTCCTTCCAAACTCCAGCAGCTCCTTTCTCGCCTTTTCTTACTCTACATCCTTCTCTTTCTTTTCCTCTGTCTTCCCACCTCCTCCACCCTTCCTTCCTTACCCCTACTATTCTTTCCTTTCCCCATCCCCTCACCTCCTGCTTCCATCATTCATCCTCTCCACTTTTCTCTTCACTCCACTTTCATCCATCCATCCCTACCCCTACTCCATAAGTTTTCTTTCCCTCCCCTCCCATTCCCCTTCACCAGTTGTCGCCACTTTCCGCTCCACCTCACCTTCCGTTCCCTTCCTTTCCAATATCCTTCTCAATTCCCTACTCTCCCCCTCTCACACCTGCACGGTTCTAGTCTTCCATCCTCTTCCCTCCTATCTCCTATCCAATCTGTCACTTCTCTGTCACACCTCTCTCTCGATTCTTCTCCCCTTCCATCTTTCGATGTGTTTTTTCCCTCCTGTCTGTTGAAATGTTCCTCTTCCATCTTATTCCATTTTGCCTCCTTTCCCATTCCTTCTCTTCTTTCCCTCCTCTCCTTCACTCAGTTCTTCTACCTCTCCTTCTTCCTATTTGTTTCTCTTCTCCTTTTTAGAATACTCCCCTACCCCTTTCTCTTCCCTCTCCTTTCTTTCCTTTTCCCCATCGTGTATGTCCCAATGTATTTCCTTATATCCGTTTCCTTCCTCCCTATTCTACAACATATTTTGCTCTGCCTGAAAATATGTTCACTCTTCTACCTGTCAGTCACCCCCACCCTTCCCTCCTTTCCCCTCTCCGTAATGTGTCCTTCCCCAATTTCTCCCCCTCTGCTTTTACTCCCCCATCGTTTCTCCTCCCCACTAGTTCATTTCCTCATCTCTCCCCTACCTTTACTCTCCCCTCCCCTTCTCATCCCATTTTCTGCCAGTCTTCCCTCTCTTTTCTGATTTACTACCCAATCCTCTCTCTTCTCTTTCCCATACCTCTTGATTTCTCTCCCCTCCCTTTATCCAAATGTTTCTCCTTTACCCCTATTCCGAATCATCCCTCTCCCCCCATTATGAGCACTCTCTACCTTCCCATCCCCACCATATACCTCTGTTCTCCCCACTACCACACCTCTCTTCTTTCTTCCTCTTCCCCTTTTGCCATTCCTCCTTTCCTCGTCCCTTCTTTCCATCCTCTTCACCTTCTGCCCTTCCACCATACCTCTTCCCTTTCTACCCTTCCTCTCATCATCTTCCCCTCCTTGCCAACTCCCCTCCTTTTCCCCTCTTTCCTGCCTGCCTTCCCAGTGCCACTCTACACTAGTCTTACCTCTTGCAACCGGCCTCCCCTTCCATTCTCTCTCGATCAAGCTTCTTCTCAAAATCTTCTCCACTTCTTCTATCCCCCAGACGTCTTTCCTCTTCCAGATCGTCTCTCTCTCCTCCTTTCTCTTTCTTCTTCCCATCCTCCTCCTCTCCTGTCTCTCATGTCCCTCCATGCCCTTTCCTTCCCTATGAATTCAAATTTACAATAGTCTTCTCTCTTCTTTAATCCAGCTCCCTTTCCATTTTCTCTTATCTCCTCCCTTCTCATCTCCTTTCCTCTCCTCTCCCCTCTCCTTTCCTCTTTCTCCCCTCTCCTACTCTCTCCTCTCCTCTCCTCCATTATAAGCTGTTACTACGTTCCATCTCTTCCAGCTCTTCTCTTCCTCCCTTTCTCTTCCCTCTCCCCTTCTCGATCAGTTCTAGCCTCCATCTCCCTACTATGTTCCCTTCTCCCTTCCCTGCCATCTTCTCATCCCCCTTCCCTGCCATCTTCACCCTCCCATGCCTCCTGCCCTCTTCTCCCCTACCATGCTCCCTGCTTCCTCCCCCCAACCATGTCCCTTTCTCCTTCCTACCATTGCACCCAGCCCCCTGAACCGCTTCTCTGCCTTTCGCTTCGCCTATCCCTTTTATCATCAGTTTCGACCCCTGTTTCTTCCCTACCGTTCCCCCTTTTTCCCCTTCTTGCTCCTCCCCTCCCTCTCACCTCCCTGGTACATCTTTCTCTTCTCCCCCTTCCTCGTCATCTCTAACCCCCTCTCATCCGTGCATTTTCCCCCCTCCATATTATTTCCCCTTCCTCCTCCTCCTACCCCTCCTTCCGCTCTTCCCCTTCCTTCCGCTCTTCCCTCTCTCCTACCCCTGTCCCCCTTCTCCCTACAATTCCCCCTTCTTCCTCCCCTCCCCTCTCTCCCCTCCCCTTACTATTCCCCCTTCATCTCGCTCCCACTCTTCCTGCTGGTCCCCGCTCGTCCTCGCACTCCATCTCTGGCCATTAATCTGCGGGCGGTAGTGGCTGCTATCTGCATAAAATGATCCAGTATAAACTAGATGATATCAAGGTGATGTGTGTGGGACGCGCGCCGCTCCTAACACCTCTTTGTCCTCCGCCAGTTCCCGCGCCTCTGCTAACAAACTATTAAATACTTACTACGCCTGATGCCACAGCTCGGGCTCGGCAGGCAAAAAAGAGAAAAAGAGAGAGAGAGAGAGAGGAGGGGGGGGATATCGGATTTCTGCTCGTCAATGATTTGGGTTTTGTGAATTTAGTGAGTTCGTATACCTTCTTCCTTAGCGATGTAGTCTGTGCTTTACCTCTCATAATCCTTTGTTGAATTATTGGTGGAGATTGTGCGGATGTTAGATATACTGTAGAATACTGGAGAATGTTGACGTATAATATGCAGAATAAATTACCACGGGACAGATGCTGCGATGAGTCCTGTATTATTTATAACACATCCCTTAGATACGGTGATATGGTGTCTCTCTTCACTTGATACACTATATTTGTCACAGTCCTTTGTATGGCGATCAGTGTTTTCAAAGCTAAAATAATTTACAGCATTGTATGTACTGTATATTTAGGTAAAGAGGCAAAAGACACCAGCATTGACAACGGTTCCAGTGATTAGGTCGCCGTCAGTGTTTTTAAGTCTAGAATAACCCACAGCATTTATTATTTCTAAAGGTATACACGAGACCAGGATTAACAACGACTCCAGTGTATATGTAGCCATCAGCGTTTTCAAACCTAAAGTAGTTTGCAGAAATCATTGTTTTTAAGGATATACATGACAGCAGCATTAACAAAGACTGCGGTGTATGGGTAGTCCTCGGTAGCTTCGAGCCTAAACTAATTATAGATTGCATTGTTTTATGCCTAGATAACCCTCAGTGTTTTCCAGTCTAAAATAGAGCAGAGTCTGTATTGTTTCTAGCCGTATATGGGTAGCCCTCAATGTTTTCCAGCCTAAAATAGTCCACCGTCTACAAACAATATCAATATCAACAGCAACTGCGTGTGTAGATAGCCTGGCATCAACAACCACTATGAGTCCGCCGGCTGAGGCTCCTCTGTTACGAGACTCCACATCAAAATGCAAGAACGAAAGCTCGTATCTTCAAGAAACAATTTCAATTAAGTAGAATCTGGTCTGGGGGCGATGGAATTCTGCATAGATAATGACAAAATGCGGCCTCCTTCCGGCTGCGACGTGCGGCCCGCCTCCGAACCTCATCATGTGCGGCTTCTGATACCCCTGGTCATTTCCTACGCCCACCAGCACGGTCGTTAGCGCCTCGAATTAAAGAATATACACGCCACTTCGTAATACCTAATGAAGTTGAGACTTAGAAAGTAAAAAAGAAAATTATCCTTTAGCCGAAATACTGAGGAGAAAATTCGACTTTTGGCCCATTCGGAGAGTGCGCGGGGCCCGGCCAATTAACACCCAGGGGTTAATGAATACCGATATTGCCCCGAGTTGGGGGCAACTTGCGCTTACTTCGACGTCCCGCTGCACTTTTTTGTTGCAGTTCCTAGCCGGCGCGCGAGTTTGGGATTGTTTAACTGTCTACACGACGCGCTGGCGAAGGACGGAGTTTTGGTGGGGCAGGAGGCGGAGCAGGGGAGGCCAGGGCACGGCATCCTTGTTTAACTCCTCGACACCCTGATATAAATCCACCGCCTCTGCAGTGGTCGGGCCTGTGTGGGGTTACTCTTACCACTACAATATACCTACACGCAGTACCATGTTCACCTTACTGTACATTCAGTCTAACCACCTTGTGAAAATGAAGCAAATAATATCTTTTTATATATTGTCATTAAAATTCTGTAAACATATTGTGAACATTTCTGGAAACTTCATGTTTTATTCTGCCAGGCCTAAGCACCTGTTACTCACTTGGCGAATTGCACTTAGCATTTGAAAGGATCAGAGTGAGTAAAAAAGATTTACATAAACTCTTTAAAGATCAGTTCATCGCTTTGTTTGTACTACGGAAGCACAAAGAAATTTTCATGTAAAAACTGTCCAACAGAAATTTGTGTTCTGCAGACTCAACCCGTCAGTCACCCACAGGAGTTCAGTCCCTGGCAGCAGTGCGCATTTCACGTCCTCTACATCCCGTATTTTGCTGCATGCATGTTAGCATAAAAATGTGCATGAGAAACATTTAAAATATCTTCTCGGATATTTTACGATGGCTACCCTCACGAAAATTCAGCATGAACCGTGTTATCGACTAAGGAGGATAATGAACACTATAAAAGCACTAAAGCCAGTGCCGTACATCCCCAGGATGTCAGATGCAGTCCCTTGGTAATGGAGAAACACCTAATATGGGCAAGCCGTTGCTGGGATCGCCAGAAGTATGCCAGGTACATGTCAGACTGTGTAAACATCCACGTCAGGTAAAAAAATGGCCATCAAGACCTCCATATCCAGGCCAGAATTCTCCCTCTCCACCACCGCCGCCTTACCTGCCCCTCCCCCACCCCACCCTCCCTGTCCGTCTCTCCGTCGGACTGTCTGTCTGTGGCCGCTGGGGCCTCCTGCTGTCACCCCCAGCGGATTCTGCAGCTGCCAGCATCTGACTCTCCTGCACCGCCTGTCATCCACCGCCACCCCTTGCCCTGTGGAGATAATTAGATCTCGGAGAATATAAAGAATCTCGAAGCTACATCAAAGGATGAATTGACGAAATTCCTTTTTTTTTTTTTTTAGGTGACATAAAAGACTGTAAACAGTTAATGACTATAAGTCATCATGGGTTTCACCGTTGCAAGAACTTATCAGCTTGACTCTCTCTCTCTCTCTCTCTCAGTATTGTGTTTAATCCCAGCAGTATTCATATAGATTATTATGAACAGAGATTTATCTGATCCTGTAAAAGAAAGGGATGTTGACTTTGGACCACATATGAGATAAAGAAAATAAACTATCCTTTGCATCCCACGTTTGTACGTAACTAATGAAATTCAGCCACATTGATCCCAGATGACCAACAATTCTTAAGATTTCCCCAAACGTTGATCATTCTCCAGTCCTCTTATTTGCGTTCATTTCTTAGCATTTACTCATTCGCCTGTAAGTCCACCAAAATTCTTCGTCAGAGCACCACCATCACCATGTGTGTGTGTGTGTGTGTGTGTGTGTGTGTGTGTGGTGGGGGGCGAATTATGATGTGGCTGTGTAACGTATCTGTGGTATGGCTATGGTGGTTTTTGGCGATGGGGAGACGAGAACTGAATGAAGACATCAGTTTGCGGCCTCATCTCATCCCTGTGACATCTACCCTTCTCTCCGCATACCTGGCAGACGCGGCGGACACCTGGATGTCACCCGCTGTCCACTTTCTCACTGACATCCACCTGTCCTCCCTCTCATTCCCTCTCCCTTTCTCTCATTCATTCATTCACTCTCTCTCTCTCTCTCTCTCTCTCTCTCTCTCTCTCTCTCTCTCTCTCTCTTGCTCTTCCTGTTTCTCATTCACTTTCTTTCTTTCTCTTCCCTCCCTCCCATCATCCCAGGCCGATTCTTTCACCTTTGCTGACCGCACTTCTCATTTACCCACCGACTCTATCCCTCCCTCTCTCTCACTAACTCCCCGTTTTCTCACCGATTCTCCCTCTCTCACTGACTCTCCCTCTCTCATTGACTCTCTCTCTCTCACTGTCCACCGTCCCACCGTCACCCACCGACTCTCCCTCTCTCCTTGACTGCGCTCTTCATTCGCCGACTGCGCATCCCACCTGTCGTTTACCGCACCACTACCGCACTGACCGCTACTCTGACCGTAACCCTTGTGTAGATGGTGGTGCCCCTCTACACACACACACACACACACACACACACACACACACACACACACACACACACACACACACACACACACACACACACACACACACACACACACACACACACACACACACACACACACACACACACACACCTCCCCCATCCCTCCTCCACCCTCACCCCCACAACTTCCCCCACTCTTACCGCCACACCTCACCCCCAATCCCCCCACTGTAACTGACAGTCCTTTGAGGTGGAATCTGATAACATTAAGGCAACATAAAATTCCACCGGGGAACACTGCAGTAAACGCGTCGGAGCGGCTCATAAACAACATAAAAGTCAAATGGCATCACGATCGTCTTTTTCCCTTCCCTCCCCACGCCATCAATGTCGCTCATGAAGGGGGCGGTCGGCCGGACGTCACGAGCGGAGAGCCAACAAGGACCGACTCTCCGGGGCGACCTCCTCCTCCCTCTGTAGTTCCTCTTGTCCTGCTCCCTCTCTCTAGTTCCTCTCGTCCTCCTCCCTCTGTAGTTCCTCTTGTCCTGCTCCCTCTCTCTAGTTCCTCTCGTCCTCCTCCCTCTGTAGTTCCTCTTGTCCTGCTCCCTCTCTCTAGTTCCTCTCCTCCTCCATCCTGTCTAGTTCCTCTTGTCCTCCTCTCTCTCTTTAGTTCCTCTCGTCCTCCTCTCTCTCTAGTTCCTCTCGTCCTCCTCTCTCTCTACTACCTCTCGTCTTCCTCTCTCTCCCCCTAGTTCCTCTCGTCCTCCTATCTCTCTAGTTCCTTTCGTCCTCCACTCTCTTTAGTTCCTCTCGTCCTCCTCTCTCTCTAGTTCCTCTCGTCCTCCACTCTCTGTAGTTCCTCTCGTTCTCCTCTCCCTCTCTAGTTCCTCTCGTCCTCCTCTCTCTCCAGTTCCTCTCGTCCTCCTCTCCCTCTCTAGTCCCTCTCGTCCTCCTCCCTCTCTAGTTCCTGTCGTCCTCCTCTCCCTCAAATTCCTGTCGTCCTCCTCTCTCTCCAGTTCCTCTCGTCCTCCTCTCTATATAGTTCCTTTCGTCCTCCTTTCTCTCTAGTTCCTCTCGTCCTTCCCTCTCTCTAGTTTCTTTCGTCCTCCTCCCTCTCTAGTTCCTCCATCTTAGCCCTGTCATGGTTGGGATAACTCGTGTGTTCTGTTCTAGCCTACACCAACCTTTTTTTATTCGGTCGAGGGAGTCATAAGAGACTGAGATAGATTTTCATCAATTAGGAACTTATTTATAGTAGTTTAGTGGCAGATTTTGGTTATACTTCGGCTCAACATCTCTTCCATATAACTTCCTCATGACTAGCACCAGGGCGGCCACCTTCTTTCTCGCGGTAGTTCGTCCATCTTAACTCTCTCATGATCGGGATAGCTCCTGTATTCTCTGGCATTTTACACCAAACGATTTTATTCAGCTGAAAGGAAGTCACAGGAGCCTGAGATACCCGAGCGCCAAGCCATAAGGACTGACTCTCATGGTAGCCCCTTTCTTTCTCTCCGTTGTTCCTTATGTGCACCTTAACCCCCTCATGATCCAGATAACTCTTGTATTTTGAGCCAACTCCAGGTTATTTAATTCAGCTGAGATAGAGGAGCCTGATAGAATTAATATTATGATCTGGTGCCAGCTGACGTCAGACGATTTTATTTAGCTGCGAGAGTCATACGAACCTGAGTGTTGATTTGAAGGAGGTTTTTGTAATTTCTCAGCTTATATCCGGTAGCTCCATTGGCAGAATATGGTGATACTTTGGCTCTATATCCTTTCCATACAACTTCTTCATGACCAGCACAGGGCAGGAGGACTGACTCCCTTGGAGCTGCCCTCTCTCTCGCCTTAGGTCGTCAATCATATCACTTTCATGATTGGTATAACATTTGTATTTTGTTCCATCCAAGAGGGAGGTATGATTGGGTAACTCTTGTATTTAATTCCATCTAAGAAAGAGGTATGATTAACCCTTTGTATTAAATTCTTACCAATACCAGACGATTTTATTCAGCCGAAAATGATTCATATGAGTCTGAGAGGATTTACTTGGCGTAGACTTTTGTCATTTTGCAGCGTATTTCTTGTAGTTCAGTGGCAAAAATGGCAATACCTGCATCCTTCTCATAGGACTTCTTCGTGACTAGCACCAGGTTAAAGTGAACAAGGTATGGTGCTCAGGATTTTCTTTTTCTTTTTATGTGTCCGACTCTGGGCATAGGCTTCACAGCCAACTCTCAAGGCCCAGTAGTCCTCCTACATACCATACACCTCTACATGTCACCACTTCGGCGCTAACACCCACCTTCCATATTGAATACATGCTGGGGCTGTCTCATACAGGACTGGTGTATTGGTATTAGCGGGGGTATTTTTACGACATGTCGGCGGGTCTTCTGGTAGATCAGTAAAGTCTGATTAAATGAAATTCAAATCCTTAAACTGTTCCCTGCCCCAGCGGGGATTTGAACCTGGGTCCGGTAGGACTACAGGCCACCTCTCTACCGATTGAGCCACCACCTCCCCAGTAGGGGAGGATAGCCTCCCTTACCTGCCCCGCACCTCATTACACTTTCCGGAAGGCCCTCTCTTGCTGTACTTAGCCCCTTGTTTCCGCCGGTTAAGAAAGCTCCGTAACACCTCTTCCCAGGCGATTTATTTTGCTAAATGCACCATGCCGTCTTCGTCTGTGGTACGTAAATCATCTCGATATCACCATACGCTGCATAAATAACGTACAAAGCGGCATTAACCAGCTGTGTCCAAAAATAAATTGGCAAGGAAGAGGTGTTAGGGAACTTCCGTCACTGCCCAGGATACGAACCTTGTCTACGTAGCTTGATCTAATATTAGCATCCCTCCATCTTGAATGTGGCGCTGTAAAAAGGACAAGGAATACTGTGCTATAGATCTTTTACTGTAACTTGGCCTAGATTTTCCTTTTGTAGATTATTTCACGTAGCTCAGTGGCAAAATAAGACAATACTTCGACTGTACATCCTTTCCATAGCACTTCTTCGTGACTTGTATCATATTTTAGCATTAGTCAGTTGTTTCAGCTCAGGATTCATGGTGGAAAGATAGCAGTTTTAGGCCAGGTTAAATGGGTTAGATCCTGTGAGTGTTGCCTTGGAGAGCGTCGAGTGTAAAGGTGGATGAACTACATTGCTAGAGTGCGTCCTTAAAGCCTGGGAGTGTTAGAGTGGACAGGAACTACAGCGCTAGAGTGCGTCCTTAGAGCCTGGCAGTGTTAGAGTGGACGGAGTGTAGTGGTGTGGGTAGCCGGCCTCACCTGCCCGGCGCGCCATCACACTGCCCCAAAATATTACACGTTAATGAGCGGTGTGGTGACTGTCCGCCGCGAATTTACACGTCCTGGGTCAGCCTGGAGGTCGCTATTGTGACACACCACACCCAGTCCCCCTCCTCCTCCCTCTCTCTCACTCTCCGCACGCGCGCGCGCGCACACACACACACACACACACACACACACACACACACACACACACACACACACACACACACACACACACACACACACACACACACACACACACACACACACACACTCTCTCTCTCTCTCTCTCTCTCTCTCTGTATATATATATATATCTGTTCTTTTTTCTTTCCCTTTTTCCTTGCAAGCCTAACCCAAAGGATAGAAAATATAAGTGTACTATACCATCCATGCTGTCCTTGTAACAGGCGAATTATAAAATGCAATTGAAATATCAGATTAGAGGACACCATTATTATTTATCCTTCCATTGCATCTCTTAAAAATTATCCCGTTAAATTTGAGGTCAGTTAGTTCAGTATCCGTGAGGAGAGGTCAGAAAATTCGTGTGACCTCTTTTGTTCGTATTAAGGGTCATGTCAAAGTGCGTCAGAATTTCGTAACACCCATTCCTCAGTGATTTTTTCTGAACATTACTCCTCAGTATTAATTCTGTATGCTAAGAATGCTGATTATGTCAATATTAAGTAGGTATAAGTAACATGCAAGCAATTGCAAAATCAATCGCTTAGGAAGATGCACTACGAAGTCTCCTATGCTACCACCAATACGGCCTTTTTCAGAGTCAAACTATTCAGTGACGTATATTGGGATAAAAGTATGATGAACACCCCATGTCACTGGGTCACGTCCACCTTCCAGTGCCAGACATAATATAATACTAACTTAGTGTGCCTTCAGCGTGGACTCATAAAACGAGATTCTTTCTACTTTAGCCACGGCTGATACCCACATTATCCCCTTCACCCGCACACTAAGATATCTGTTTTTCTGATGCTACTTACAGAAGGATTTATTTAGCTTAGAGGAGACTTTTTGATCTAGAGGGTTTACTTTTCTGTTTTTCCATTGCTACTTAGAATTGTACTTGTTTTAGGGAAGACTTTTCGAAATGGAGGGATTAATTTTTTGTTTTACGTATGCTACTTACAGACGGATTTATTTAGCTTAAAAGAGGCTTTTCGATCTGGAGGGATTACATTTCTATTTTACCTTTGCTACTTATAATTTTACTCGGTTTAGGGAAGACTTTTCGAACTAGAGGGATAACTTTCTGATTTACCATTGTTACTAGACGATTTTGTTTAGTTGAGCTTAGAGAGATCTTTGGACAAGATGTATTGTTTTCTGTTTTACCTTTGCTACATACTGGCGATTTTATAGTTTAGGGAAGACTTTCCGAACTGGAGGGATTAGATACAGCCTTCATTAACTCTCCTTAGCTGAAGAGAATAGTCGAATAGCCATAATGTACCGCAAGTAATGAAGAGTCAGCAACGATAGTCCAGTCCTGAGCTAAATTACACCGTAGGTAGGTACTCAGAAGGGGAAAAAAAAAAAAAGACGTCATATTGTCGAGGCAGACTGAGGCAATTAGTGGAGAATATTTTTACACCCTTCACAGTAAAAGGTCTCCCCAAAGAAAGAGGACACCAATAGCAAATATTCAACAGTACGTCTCTCTCTCTCTCTCTCTCTCTCTCTCTCTCTCCTGTGTCTTCGTTTACTTATTTCTGTATCCTAATCTTTTCCAGCAGCAATAGGCTTTAATCCTCACAATACCTCCTTCTGCCAGGGACTTCAAACTACCTCGCCCTCCCTAACCGTGATACAAAGACACAAAACCACTCATGATAAACCACAACAAACATACACAAAAGAACCCCATCCAGGGACCAAGTACTCGCCGAGGAAAGGATCACCGGTGCTTAATTGCGAGCTGCGATCACGGAAAGTTGCGACACGAATCCTAGAGGGACGGTATCGAGGTGCCCCATGAACCCCGGCAAGAGCTGAGAACCGGGGACGATCCGGAGTTGTAAAGTATAGGAAGATGCGTCGTAAAACCTTCGGGAGAAAAAGAAAACAAAGGTGATTCACAGATGGCAGATGGTTTTGTGTGTGTGAGGAGGGAGGGGGAGGAAAGCGTTTGTGTGTGTGTGTGTGTGGGGAGGAGGAGCATGGTGTGTGTGGGTGGGAGGAGAGGGGGAGCAGGGTGTGTGTGTGTGGGGGGAAGGTGTTTTATGTGTGAGGGGTGTTTGTGTGTGTGGGTGGATGTTTGTGTGTGCGTGTGGGGGTGTTTGTGTGTGTGGTGGGGGTGTTTGTGTGTGTGGTGGGGGTAGTTTGTGTGGGTGTGGGTGTTGTATGTGTGTGTGTATGTGTGTGTGGTGTGTGTGTGTGTGTGTGTGTGTGTGTGTGTGTGTGTGTGTGTGTGTGTGTGTGTGTGTGTGTGTGTGTGTGTGTGTATTTTATTCCGCTCTTTTCGCTGACGATAACATGTGCGTTTGTAAATATGTACAGTATATGTGTGTGTGCTTGCGAGTGTCTATCCACCCATATCTTGCCCCAGCGAAGATATGAAACAACCAACACACTACGCATACTAGAAAATCGGATCTAGACAAACTTATGAGAAAAGTACCATCAGTTGCACGCCAGTCTATTATTTACCAATACGGAGAGGGGCAGATTGGGAAGGGGGGCAGGGGGACCTTTTCTCGAGACACCCCGCTCCATAACGTCATCACGATCCAACTTTTATTAGTATCCGAGTGAATTTATAGTCCTGCATCAGACTACAACTTCTCTTTCCCCCCCTCTCTCTCTGCGGAACTTCAGGATTAGATACTGTTCATTTCTCCCGGAGTGTAACAAATGTTGATGCTTTATAAAGAACTGGAGCGGGAGTTGCGACTTCGGGGGCCCCGTTAGCTGGGGAGGGGAGGGAACGCTGGGGGGAGAGAGGGGGATGGTGTTGAGATGGGGTCGTTCTGGTGGGTGTGTGGGGTGGGGGGCAGAGAGAGAGAGAGAGAGAGAGAGAGAGAGAGAGAGATGAGTTAAGCATAGTAAGAAACAATCTGGAGCACGGAAAGAGAAGGAAGAGAGAAGATTGGAGGGAGGAGAGAAGAAAAAAGAGGCGAGAAAATAAGAAGTGATGGTGAAAACAGGGAAAAGGAAGTGGACAGGAATGCGGGAAGGGAAGAGGGAGAAAGGAAGAAAGAAAAAGGGAGTGGGAGTAAGAAAGCACACGAGAATCTGTGAAAAAAAGAGGAAAAGGTGAGAGGAAGTAAAAGGAGGACAGAGAAAGGGAAAATGATAAGAAAGAAGAGTGAAAGTAAGAGGAATAACAAGAAGAGAAATGTAGTTTGAACTCACATTAAGAAGATATCAGAAGAAAGAGGAGAAAAGGAAGAAGACAGGTTGTTCCGAAAACGATAGGGTCAAGAGGAAAGTAAGAGGCTTGTAGAGGAGCGTGAAGTTAGAGTGCAAGAGAGTAGAGGATGAAGATAATAAATGTAGAAAAGAAAATAAGGAGAGAATGACACAGGCAGTTACTAGAACGATGGAAGCAAGGGGAAAGGAGATTTGTAGCGAGAGAGAGAGAGAGAGAGAGAGAGAGAGAAACTTACTACGAATTCTGTTATATACGAGTTTAAATGAGTGGACCCTTCGAGAGGCAGAAGAGAAAGAAAACGGAGCATCAAGTAATTTATCCACATTGTCTTACAGAAAATTCACCTAGCGTTAATAAATAGCGAAAAGGTTAATCGAAGTCTTTTAATCTTATGCACTGCTCAGATTTCTTTAAGCTAAGCAAAATCGTCTGGTGTAGTCATATTGAAATACCGATGCAAATCCGTAATGGCAATAGGGCTGGAAATTTTTTTAACTGAATATATCTGAGCTGAAAAGAAAAATCTGGTGCTCGCCTGAATGATGTATTAAACTGTTTCCAAAGCAGCAATATACATACATACATGCACATACATGGACAGACAGACAGACAGATAGACAGATAGATAGGAGAGGTGGTACTGAAACTCATCCAGTATAATGCTTTGTGTTTGTCGTGTCTGAAAAAGCGAGGATTGGAAATTGACCCTCACCAAGAATAAGTCTTTTAAAAAATAAACCCCTGCTATCTCCAGACGATTTTATTAAGCTTTCGAAGGACCTGTATTAGTAAAGGGGTAAATAAAGGCTATGTCTAACCCTTCCTACGCTATTTTACTACTGATATTTAAGGGGAATAAAAATCGTATGGCAGCAGCAAGATAGAATACAAATGGCAATACTCGTAGTCAAGCAGGTGAGAAAGATAAGTAAAAGACAAAGACCTGTACTCTCGTTGGATAAGGTCGCTCCCTAACACCTCTTCCTGATCGATTATTTTGCTTAGTACACCTAATTAGCCTCTCCTTTCCCGTGTTATATAAATCCATCTGAAATCGCGATACTCTGCATGAAGGACGTACAGGATATTAACCAGCCATATCCAAAAATGAATCGCTAAGGAAGAGGTGCTAGGGAGTTTCCATAACCAACGAGAATTATTATATGTACGGAAAACCACGTGATAATAGTCGTATGGCAGCAGCAAGATAGAATACAAATGGTAGTACTCGTAGTCAAGAAGGTGAGAAAGATAAGGAAAAGACAAAGACCTGTACTCTCGTTGGATAAGGTCGCTCCCTAACACCTCTTCCTAATCTATTTATTTTACTTATTACACCTTATTAGCCTTTCCCTTCCCGTATTATATAAATATCAAAACTTACCATACTCTGCATAAAGAACGTACAGTGCAGGATACTAACCAACCATATCCAAAAATAAATCGCTAAGGAAGAGGTGTTAGGGAGTTTCCTTAACCAACAAGAATTATTACATGTACGGAGAACCAGGTGATAAAGTTACTGCGCTCCCTTTTAAGAGTAATAATCCTTTCGGTCCAATGACGTACTTGTTTATTCGTGCTCCTTCCAGACGATTTTATTCATCTGAGCAGAGCGCCCCAATGGGAGGAGGGGTTAATGACGGCTGTATCAAAACCCTCTAGGTCGTAAAGCCTATTCTGATCTTAATTCTAAAATCGTCAAAAGGGGACAAGAATAACGTGAAAAATAACCATCGAATAAAGAGGCTAAAAGACGGAACGACTCCCACAAGCTACTATGAAATGAATATACCGTATGAAGAAGAAGAATAGAAAAGAAAATGTGTATGACTTTTCTTACAAGGAGGAGGGGTCAGGAATTGGCAAGGCTTGGGATGTGTGTGAATGATTCTGTGTTTCATTTCGTTAGATGTGGTGGTTACTAGTTGTCTGCTTTGTGGTTCCTGTTTATTTCTCGATCCCACCTCACCCCGTTTTTTAGGCAGGAATTGGAGTCGGCGTGATGATGATGATGATGATGATGATGATGATGATATTGATTGATATTAATGACTGAGGATTGATGTTGATATTGAT
Source organism: Coenobita brevimanus (assembly GCF_032717465.1). NCBI lineage: Eukaryota > Metazoa > Arthropoda > Malacostraca > Decapoda > Coenobitidae > Coenobita > Coenobita brevimanus. Next base: position 5,887,113 of record NC_137005.1, on the reverse strand, counting down.
GATTGATACTGATGATAATGGATAATGATGGTGATTGATATTGAGGATGATTTTGATATTGATGATGATTTTGATATTGATGATGATTGATTGATGATGATTATATTATTGATGATGATTATATGATTGATTATTGATGATGATTGATTGATGATGATTATATTATTGATGATGATTATATGATTGATTATTGATGATGATTATTTACTGATGATTGATGATGATGGAGAGAGAGATAATACCTTCAATACGAGGGCTGTCTCATAAGACAAGTAAAATCGTGTATTGGCAAAAAGATGAAAACGACACACACACACACACACACACACACACACACACACACACACACACACACACACACACACACACACACACACACACACACACACACACACACACACACACATTTTTTTTTTCACCTTCACTCTCGCTCTTAGCCTCACACACCGCCCAAATAAACCCGGAAACTTTAGTAGGTGTCCCATCCGTCAGAGTCACAGCCCACAGCATTGATACGCGGGGTCAGCCTAATTGCTCATTTCGAGGGACGGGGCAAGGCGATAAGGGCACCAGGGTCGTTGGGGAGGTCGTTCCGGGTCGTAGGGAGTCGTTTCCACTCAAATCTGGCGTCGGCGGGCGGTCAAAATGCAGTGATTTGAGAGGGTCGTAATCCCCGGTGGTCAGGCTGTTCTCGGCGACTTGGCCCTCTCCCGGAGACCCTGGCTCTGGAAATTGCCCCACACTGTTGACACAATCTCTCTCTCTCTCTCTCTCTCTCTCTCTCTCTTATCCCCCCAGGCCCCCCTTCTCAAGCCTATGCCTCCGCTCCCCGTCTATACTCCCTCTCTTGGCTCTATTTCCCATGCCACCTCTCTATTCCCTCTCTCGACCCTTTTCCCCCCCTCCCCCTCCCTCTTGATCCTATATTCTCCCAGTGCCCCCTCTCAGTCCCCCTCTCTCGACTCTTTTCCTTCTTTCCCTCCTCTACCCTCCTCTCTTGATTCTACCCCCCGTTTCTCCCCTTAACACCCTCTCTCGCGTCTATCCCCCCGTGACCCTCCTTCTCCCCTCTTTTGACCCTATCCTCCCGTTCTCCCCCCAACCCTTCTCTTTACCTTATCCCTCCAGTCCCCTGTCTACCTCTCTCCCTTCCCCTCAAACCACCCCTCCCCTTCCCTCCCCCCTTCTTTCCCGCCCGTCCACCAGCCACTCTTCTATCCCTCCCCTCTCCCTCCCCCACATCCAGCGCGCTGCTCCTCCCCTCCTGCCGTACAACCACCAGCCCTCTCCTCCCCCTTCCGCCTCTCTTTTCCCCCCCTTTTCCTCTCCTTCCACCTTCTCACAATCCTCTTTTCTACCTCCCTAGTCCCCCCTCTCCTTCTTCTGGGTTCTCCAAATACTAGCCCTCTTTCCCTCCCCCTCCCTCTCCATTGAGCTACTAGTACCCGCACCTCCTCCCTTATCCTCCCTGCCTCCCCTTACTTCCACTAGGCCTCTCCTCCCCCTTTTCTCAACCTCCCCCTTCCTCTATAACTCCCTCTCCCATACCTGCTACCTTCAGATACTAGTCCACTCTCCCTTCCTCTGCCCTTTCCAATCACCTACCCTATTCTCTCCCTCTCTCTCTCCCCCTTCAGTCTTCTAACACCCTCTCGCCCTTGACGTAATCCTCTTTTCTGCCCCCCCCTCTATCCCCCTCCCCTGTCCCCTCCAATCACTAGCCCTCTGTCCCCTCTCTCCTGTCCCCTTTCCAATCTTTTAGAGCCTCTCCCCTCTAGGCGCAATCATTTTTCCTACCCCCCCCCCTCCACCCTAACCCTCTGCCCTTCTCCATCCACTAGCCCTCTTTCCCCGCTCCCCTCCCCGTTGACACAGTCTCCTTCCCGCTCACGCCCTTACAGCCCCTCCCCATTCCTTTACACCCAGCTTCTATCCTCCTTCCCTCTCCTCCAAGCTTTAAGTTACCCACCCTTCTGCTTCAGTTTATCGTTTTCTTCATCTTTCTCCTCAGCTTTTAGACTTCTCCATCATTCTTCTCAGCTTTTACTCTTCTCCATTCCTTTCAAATATTATTCTCTCCTCCGAATCACTACCTTTCTTCTTCCTTCCTTTCCTGGCCACTCAAGCTTTCACCCCCTACTCCTCTTCCCCCACCTCCAGTCTCTCATTTCTCTTAACCTCTAGTTTTCCTTTGCCTCCTCTCTCCTCCTCTCTCCCTCCACTCTGCCCTACTCCTCCCCATCCACTTCAGAATTACCCTCCACCCTACTCTTTCTCTCCTTTTCCTTCCACAACTCTTTCACTTTTCCTTTTTCAATCTTCATTTTCATCCCTTTCCACTTCCTCTTCCTGTTTTCCTTTGTTCCTCCTACCCTCTCCCCCCTACTTTTTTTTCTACCTTGTGCCTTACCTCGTACTCTCAATTTTTTGCTTCTCTGCTACTCCCAGTCATCATCTCTTTTCTTTTTTAATAACCCCTTTATTTGTCCTGCTTTGTCGTCACAACCTTTTTTGTCTGATTTTCTGTTTTGTTTCTTTCCTGCTCACCGTGTTCCTTCCCTGACCTCTTCTTATTGCACTCCTTAATTATTCTTTCCTCTCTCTCTCTCTCTCTCTCTCTCTCTCTCTCTTTCTTTCTCTCCTCTCCCTTTCCCTCTCTCCCTTTCTTCTACCTCTCCCTCTCCCTCAACCCCTCTTCCCCTCCCTCAACCTCCCTCTCCAATCCACATGTCTTTCAGTCCCTCACTCCATACCAGTCCTGTGCCCTCCCCTATTTTCATTTCTCTCTTACTCCCCAGCAATCTCCTCTCCCCTTCCCATCCCATCCATTTTCCTTCCCCCATCTCTTTTCTGTTTTCTTATCCTCTCTGCCTGCCACTCCTCTTAGTCTCTTCCTTCTCTCTCTCCCCTGACTTCCTTGTTCACCTCCCCTCCACTCACACCCTCGCATTCTTCACTCTCCCTCTTCACACTTTCTTGACGTGCCAATTTTTCCTTTTACGCCTCCTCCTCCTCTTTTTTTTTTTTTTTACACCTTTTTCTTCGTATTTCTCTTTATACTTTAGCTGTTGTTACTTTGTCCTGTTTCGGTGTCACTGTTGCTTTTCTGTTTTTTTGTTGTCATTTTCATTGTTTTCCAAATCAGTCTTAATATTTCTCTCCATTTGCTTCTGTCATTTTGTCCCTTTTCTCTTGTTACTTTCTGGCACCTTCTTCCTACACTTTCCGATGGCACTTTCTGCTGTGCTGTCGTCACTTTGTTTTTTCTGTCACTTCTTTCCCACTTCATTTGTCACATTGTCACTGTATTTTGTCACTTGTCTGCTGTCACTTCTTTCTCACTTCATTTGTCACATAATGTCACTGTGTCACTTTCTTTAATCACTTTCTTTATTGTTATCTTGCTTCTGCTCCACTTTTAATTCCTTCTCCAGTTTTCCCCCTCTTGTTTGTATGCCTCATCTCTTTCCCTTTTCGCCTCCTATCCCTCTCTCCGCCCTCGCTGTCCCTCTAACGCCATAACATTTTTTCCCCCGATTCCTCCACTCATCTTCAATTTTCCTCAAGTACCCAGCCCCCTGACTCTACTCTTTCATTTCGTCTACTCTCACTTCTACTCACACTATATTTACACTGACTCTCTCTACTCTCTCACCGTCTTTACTCTCTCACATCCACTCTGCTCTCAGCTCTTCATCTCCTGCCATCCTCCTCCCCCTTCCAGCTTCGATTCTTCTGTTCTTCATCAATTCCTTTCCCCTCTCACTCTCTCTTTTCTTTCACTCTCTCTACTCTTGTACTCCCACCACTCCAGCTGTATCTCATCTCTCACTCTCTCTACTCACTCACCCCCTCTTATCTCACCATCAGCTCTCCTCACCTCCTCCTTTCTCCCTCTCCTGCCTCTCCACTCCCACCTACTATTTCAATTTCCTCCCATATGGGTTTCACTGCCACTTGCTTTTCTGTTTAGTCTCTCTCTCTCTCTCTCTCTCTCTCTCTCATATGTACATCGTCATCCATCATAAGTAATTTATTGCCTTAAGTATCAGTGGCTTCTTCCTCTCAGTATGGCCCATATTGTCGTCGGTTACGGGAATTCCTAACACCTTTTCCTAAGCGATTTATTTTACCTTTTACGCATTACTGTCCTTTTATCTGTTCTGTAAATCCTTCAAGCATCGCCATACCCTTCATAAATAACGTACAAAAAGATATAAACGAGCCCTATCCAAAAATAAATCGCTGAGGAGGAGTTGCTAGGGAGCCAGTATGCATCAAGGGGTTGGGGATCAGATATTTATTTTATGTATTTATTTATTTATTGGGTAGGCATTAATAAGCAGCGAAAAAATATCTCGAAAGACTAAAAATCTAACGTTCAACAAGGCACCAGTTTTGTACATTAAGTATTCTAACCCGGGCTTTAATTCACATGAGAATTGTGTAACACGAGAAAGTGAAAGTGGCTGGAATCGTGAAAACAGTGAGATCAGCGTAAGGGTGAGGTTAATGATGAGAATTTGTTGTTGCAATTTAGCGTTCCGAAACTCTTTGAGAGGCTGTAGCTCGGGACGAAGTCAAGGAGGAGTGGGAGTGAGAAGGCGCCTGGGGTGAACGAGGTCAGGTGAACGAGGTCAGGTGAACGAGGTCAGGTGAAGGGGGTCAGGTGAAGGAGGAGGTCAGGTTCCTTGTGAATTAGGACTCCTTTTCGACTTGGCTGAATTGTGGACTCGACCCCCAGCCCTGAAGGCGAGAGGAACCCACACGGCCAAGGTTGCTGGGATTTGAACCTGGATTTACAGATATTTTTACGATCGATTGGGAAGCTTGGGTGGGAGAGAGAGAGAGAGAGAGAGAGAGAGAGAGAGAGAGAGAGAGAGAGAGAGAGAGAGAGAGAGAGAGGTTAGAGCTAGAATTCTTTATTTTCTCTTACGTTTCGGGCTACACATAACCGATCTTCAGTGTAGTCCCAAAGGTTAGAGGAAGGAGATTCTTCTCTCTCTCTCTCTCTCTCACCCACCCAACCTTTCCACTTGTCACAATGGATCAATTACCTACGATCTATTCCTTGTTGAAGCTTTGATTTATTTTTGCAGGTAGAATTAGAGACACATGGCGAAACTTAGCACCATCCTCTCCCTATTCCTCCTGCAGAAGAGATGTTTCTTACGATAATTTTTTTCGTAACTGAGATATGTTTCTGACGCAGGTCAAGGAGACATGGAAAAGTCTTCAGCTCCCTTTCCTTATCCTTCCTACAGTAAATAGATAAATAAATAAGTAAAATAGATAAAATAGATCATAGTTACGACTGGAAGCTGATCTTAAGTACGTTCGTGAATGTGACTCCTAAGAAGGCAGGAACAGAAGGGAACAGTTCTGAGATTTATGGTCGGAGGTAATAGTGTGCTTTTATTGATACAAGTAAACTTTAATTACATAAACTATTGTATCTACGTCTGGTCCCAAAACACTAGGGGAAGATTAATGCAAGGGAGGCAAAGGTTGGACGAAAATACAGGGTCCAGACGAGGCTCATGCAGCAACGGGTGGGTCCATGACTGTCTCCTCACGACAACATAAATCCCGCACTTGGAACTACAAATTGCGTTTTATCAAGGGGGACTCCGGGGCCTAGCCGGCGGTACCTTTCATCCGGTAGGCGAGACCTGTTGGCTGGCATACAGACAAAGGTGGCAGAGTCGCTACCCACCTCGCCAGGTAATGATACACAGCCGGACGAACACACACCCACGCCAGGTCCCAACGTGATATATGTGTCAGTGTGCGTATTTATGGGTGGGGCTGAGAATATGGGGAGATTGTGTATTTATGAGGTTGAGAATGTGTGTCCATTTGCGTATTTATGACCCTGGATGAGAGTATGGTGAAGATTGTGTAATTATGATTGTGGCTGCGAATGTGTGTATCTGGGTTTGTCAGTATGTGTATTTATGAGAGGGGCTGAGATTGTGTCAATATACGGTATGTAGTTATGAGCTTGCTGAGAATGTCGGTCTTTGTATTTATGAGTCTAAGAATGTCAGTCTGTATATTTATGAGTCTGGATGAGAATATGAGCTGTGTACTAGCCCGCTTAGGTGAATCCCGTACTGGATCAGTTGCTTAGATAATGCTGAAACGCCATAATAAAGAACAAAGTGCTTAGAAAGAGGTACCGGAGCACCTCCTTAGCTGACGACGAGAGTAAGAGTCTGTATGTCAGCTGGTTTATTTATGAGTGTGGCTGAGAATACTATCATGAGGTGTGGACTCAACCCGCCAAGGTCCTTCCATTGTGCCAGAAGTGTTGCGTGGGGGAAGCTGACGGCGGTGGTCTCCCCTGCTCTTTAACCTTCCTGCTTTATTGGCCAGAATTAACACGGCTTTCATCTCAGCATGCACAAGTGAGGACGGCGATGGGAGAGGAGCGTCGGGGGATTTTATGGCTGTTTAATTCACGACATTCGCTAGCTTACTGCAGGATATCTAGTATGGAAATGGTGGTACGCGGAGATATGCCATTTGCGTGCATTCCTTAGCTAGGGCGTCAATGCTAATAAGCCGCGTCATCGGGTATGGACACCTGCACTCTCGTAGTCCGCGATTATCCTCTTTCTCACATTTCACAGCCGGAGGGGTAGACTGGTACCGACGGATCCTAAGGGGGCAAAGGGGGCTCGAGCACCCCTCCCCATTAAAGGAAGCATGAAAAACGAGTATGTATATAACTTAATTAAGGGGGTATTTAACAAGTACTTCCCAGATTCGTGTTTGACTAATGACTAAAAAAAAAATCTTTGGATGGGATTGCACATATTTACCCGCACCCTCAGCCTTTCTGTTTTGCCATTTCGTTCATTCTTCCCCCTTACAAAGTCCTAAATTCGTCACTGTAGGCTGGTGATGACCCCCGCAATGTGGTGAGGCGTGAGAGAGAAATGCTACGAGTACTGAGATGAAGAAGGTAAGGTCAAGCAGTTCTCCTCCACCCGCCCTTCTGACCCCGACACACCTCTCCCGCACCCTCACTGAAAACTTTACTTCATTCATCCTCTCAGGAAGGAGAGAGACTAGAGATGTAGGACCCTATTCTGGTTGGTTAAGCTCCCTAACACCATTTCCTAAGTGATTTATTTTGCTTATAGGAACTTACTTTCCTGAGAGACGAGAGCCGTGGCCCGTATTCTGCTCGATTAAGTACGCTTCCTAACACGTTTTCCTAAGCGATTTATTTTGCTTATTGGATAACACTTTCCTATTCTGTGCTGTACAAATCTTTTAGACATTGCCATACCCTGCATAGATAACACACAAAAGGATATTAGCCAGCCATATCCAACGCACAAAAGGATATTAACCAGTCATATCCAAAAATAAATCGCTAAGGAAACGGTGCTAGGGAGCCTCCAGACCCTACGAGAATGCTGGTCGTACTGAATATCGTTTTTCTTTTTTTCCTGCATCTTAGCTTCATGGCCTTATAAATAATCTGTTTTATTATTATCTTATTACTCGTCTTTATATTTCCCACAGACACTTTATCTTCTTTTCGTCTGGTATTGAATTATTTTGTTTTTATTTTCTTTTTATTTGTTTCATTATCTCATTTAATTTCTGAGCATGGAAAAAGTTAGCAGACATATTGCATGATCTATATTCTCCTTCCCAGCGACCTAGTTATATGGCTTTATAAGTGTTCTGCGTTATTGACTTTGCTGTTACACCAATTTTTATACCATGCCTCTTATGACTATCGACGTTTCCCTTTTCCTTTTTTCTCCTTTTTTACTGGGCCGATCATATTTCATTTTGGTGAGGCTGTCTCGGATTAGTGAACGCCAAAAAAGGGTTAATTAATTTTTGTGCCTGTTCATATGTTTATTACTTAAGCAGTGGAAAGAGAGTAATGGGTAAGGTTCATCTCTTTTTTTGAAGAACTTGTTCTCTCCACCTCCAGACATTTATATTCACGACAGGCTTTTTCGAGCAGGAGGGATTATACGTCGCTTTAATTAGGCTCTTCACTTCTCTAAATCCATCCCTAGTTGAATGAAATCGTCTGGATGCAGCAAGAATAAACTGCAAGGAAGGCATTAAGGTACTGAAGGGGATAAGTTTCTCGTTGGTACCTAAGCATCAGATATGGAGTATGACCTCCTGAGAGTTTTTTACATATATCCAAGTGGTCAGAGGTCTCGTGTGGGGGGATGTTGTAATTTCCGTGTATATCAATGGATGCTGTATTTCACGTGCTTTAATCACTTCCTTCTTTATTCTGTATTGGTAAAGAAATAATAGGCATACACATACATGAGAAGTTACTAGGGAATATTTTCAGACGTCGTTATCAGTGTTTCAGGAAGTAAGTACGGTACGCGAAAACAAAGATACTTTTTTGTGTTTCTTCTTTCTCATCCCTTTATAATATGGCAGGTGTAGAAGCTCTCAGAAGGATATACAAAAGGGCATTTATCCTATAGGTGTTCATTAAGCTACCGTGGGGTTATGGGGGTCAGGAATTTTTATAGGTATATCAGCATTACTCAGATTCCAAGTCCCCTGGTGATGTTTTGGTGACAGAAGAGGACATATAGTAGTAGGCCTTTCCCTTCACTTCCCCATCATCGCTTATCGCTGTTCCACTGTTTACGTCGGGAAATCGAACGAGCGTCCTTCATTTCCGGCTCTATAGCTCTTTAGATGCGCGAGGGTATTAATTGAAAGGCCATAGTGGAGATCGGATTTCGGAGCGGCCCAGGGGAACATCAAGAACATATCTGTGTAACTCGGGCTTTGTGGACTCTGAGCTAACACAGCCTGACACCAACGACACCCGTGAATGGAGCGGAATACATCAGAGTTTAATGGTGCCTCACTTGTGTTCGGTGGGGTGGTGAAGGCGGTGATGAGGAGAGGCGGCCGTGGTGCTGTGGGGTGCGTGTGGTCATAGTTGTTGGATGCTGAGAGAGAGAGAGAGAGAGAGAGAGAGAGAGAGAGAGAGAGAGAGAGAGAGAGAGAGACGTGTGTGTGGGGGTGTGTGGAGGTGTGGTGGGTGTAGGGGGGGGGGAAAGAAAGTGGGGGTTGGGAGGGACTGATGAGAGGAAGCTGTGTATGGATGAGGTGGTGTAGGGGAGGAGGGCAGGGAGGGTAGGCACTTAGGAAATTGGTGTGGGGATGGAAGGAAAGAAACTGGATGAGGAGAAGGCAAGACCTGTGGATGCGAGAAAGGCACGGATGTTTTATGTGTGGGAGGGGGCAAGGAACGTGGATGTGGAGTTGTGGGTAAAGGAAGATGCGGATGAGGGAGCTAGGGAAGTGTGAAAAGTGTAAGGAAGTATGAGAAGTGTTGGGAGAGGTAATGAAGTGAGATCAGCTTTGGGAGAAAGGTAGGGAAGTATAGAAAGTGTTGAGGGAGGGAGGTAGAGAGGAAAGAAATCTGGATATGGGAAAGAAAGAGAAGAAAGAACGGTAGGGGAGAGGGGAAGGGAGGGAAAGTGGGTGTGGGGGAGAAAGGGAGGCAAGGAAGCTGGTTGTTTACTGTGGCCGGCTTGGTGATGAAGGGTGCTAGAGGCTGGGCAACTCTACTCTCCTACTCTCTGCCGCTCTATTCTCTACTGCTCTACTCTCTACAAGTTGTCTAGGGTTTGTGCTTTTGATGACTAAGGTGTTCTGAGTTTTGTGGCTTGACATGAAATCACAGTAACCCTTTCTGTACAGCATACCTGCGTTCGTGGCAAATTATTCACCGACTGTGATAAATGAACAACGTACACAGTAATGTCCGTGAGATTGAGCGGATCACGGCCTGCCATGTATCAAGTGGCTCAGGAACGCTCCAAAGTCATTGCTGGTGCAGGGACTTCACTTTGCCATACAGTAATTTGTCACTTACGTCCTCAGATATCGTCGTAACTCCTGGATTCTAGGGAACAAAATCTTTTAAGCTCTGTTGGCGAAGCACTTCCCATTATTTACAGTTTTATCAGTAGTTAGTGTCAGTTAACATGTCACAGCTCTATTGAATCAACGCTCTGATATATATTTTTACTCCTTTGACATCTGTGTTGTACGTACTAGAAAAAACTAATCAGATCTAAAGATGATATTGAGTGATGCCTGGTTGTACGGGGGTGCAAGAGCGGGAACGTAAGATTGGTGTGTAACTCAGTATCTGTATTGTTCTTCGCCAAAGGAAGATTAATCAAGCCCTGTATCCGTCATTACTTGTAATACCAACAGTATTTTCTCCGCCTTTTTCTTCACACGGTCAGGTGGATAGAACTGAGGGGCTGAGTACACCCATTTCCTTTCCCATTGTGAGTAAAGAAGAATGGGAGTAAAAGACGAAGTAAAGCAAAAAAGTAGCAAAATAATGTGGTTCCTCCCACAGTCTGTGTCATTATAATTATTGTGACTTGCATAACAGAATGTGAAAAGAGGAAGGTACTTGTTGCGATTTTGCAGATATACATGGAAATTTTTTTGTAGATAGATAGACAGATAGGCAGATTTGATAACAATAATTATGGACTACGACTAATGCATATCACGATAATGGAAAACTGCCTTGTAGTGAGTGAAAATGTTCTAATAGGGGATGAAATGGCCAACAGAAAGGGAGGGTAGAGAGTGATGGTGTGTTGTGATGGTGTCGGAGTAGGTACAAAGGAGTACAAAGGAAAGCAAACAGCAACAGACCTGTTGATCCTCTCATGGCTCTTTGGTATAGGGAAGGTTGTAACTAACAAAACTAATCTATCAGCGAAAGACAAGGATAGAAAAGTAGGAAGGTAATTAGTGAGGATGAACTGTACTGTAGGGTAGGTGAGTAAATGAGTGAATGATGCTGTGTAGAACCTAAGAGGATGTGAGTGAATGAGTGAATTATATACCGTGATACAAGGAAGATGAGTGTATGCGTGTTTGATGGTGAAGTATGGTAAGAGGGAAGTAAATGAGTTACTGAATGAGTTTTGTTTAGAAGATTAATGACAGTGTGTAATGTGTTGCTGGGGGAGTGAGGGTGTGACTGTTCTCTCTTACACATCTAAGAGAGCAGATCTTACAGAGGCACATACCGTAGAACCAAGCCAGACTCTTTGGTTAATATTCTCTCTTTTTGCATAATTTCTGACTTATATACAACACAGGTTAGATATGGAAATGAAACTTGACAGAGTGAGAGAGGAGGGAGAGGAAAAACGGCTTGATCTATGCCGACGTTGGATCATGGCGTTCACTGTCTTGTTTAAACACGGCTTGACTGAACTTAGCTAATAATTCTTTACTTTGATGAGGCCGAGTTTGGATATTTACACAAAGTTTGACTTAGTGAGGGTGTTTTGTGGTGTAGGGGAAGTGAGTAAGTGCGTGAGTGAGTGTGCATTGTGGTTTAGAAGTGAGTAAGTGTGTGAATAAGTGTGTTTTGGTGTACGGGGAGTGAGTGAGAGAGTGCGTGAGTGGGTGTATTGTGTAGGGAAAGTGAGTGAGAGAATGCGTGAGTAGGAATGTATTGCGAGAGAGAGAGAGAGAGAGAGAGAGAGAGAGAGAGAGAGAGAGAGAGAGAGAGAGAGAGAGAGAGACAGACAGACAGACAGACAGATTGTTGTGGTAGAGGGACAAGTGAGTAAGGGTGTATTATAGTGTAGGGAAAGTGAGTGAGTGACTGTGTGAAGGGAAGTGTATTGTGGTGTAGGCCCGAGTGAGTGAGTGAGGAAGGGTGTCGACCCCAGGGGAGCAGCACAAGCCCAGGATTGTGCAGGGTAAAGGGGTTGGGTGGGTGAGTGTGTGGGGTGGGAGAAGAGGGTAGGAGGCACACCCCCTCATAAAGCTCTCACGTGAAGGATCTGAGGGCTGGGGTGGGGGCGGCATCCTGTGAGCGGGCCGGGGCAGGAACACAGAGGGCCCCTTGCCTGCACACCCACATCGCAGCACTTATGAGGCTCTTTTAGCGGCAGGCGTGAGGGGCAGGTCTGCTTTGCCATGTTAGTTCCAGATACACAAGTAGGGCATTCATTATACGGGGCTTTATTTAGCGGACTCAGAGTTACATGTGCGTCGGGTGTGAAAACGCGTGTTTGTATACGGTCAAGGTTGTATGGTGGACAGTGTTGTGGTATGTAAACTGCGTAGTATATGAACAGCGATATTGTACTTCGAAATGCCTATTAGTTTTATCACTGTATTAATATTAAATACATTGACTCACTTTATTCAGTGTAAAGTTTTGAAACCGAGAGGAAAATTCAGAAAAACTTCAATGCACTATACCTGTCATGTTCAAATGTATTATGATTATTAGCTTCTCTACATGTGGTCTGACGTTTGTCTTTCTTAGTTAAACTAATTGTGGTGTGTGTCAGTTACATACATACATATATATATATATATATATATATATATATATATATATATATATATATATATATATATATAGATATATAGATAGATAGATAGATAGATAGATAGAATTCATCTTGCAGCAAGAGGCACAAACTAACGGTGAAAAATCAGTTATTTTCAAGCCAGCTATGTTATAGTGATTGTCCACCCCTTTTCTTAATGGGTATTGGATTATTGATGATGATGATGATTATGATGACAGTGATGATGATTCATAGACAACATATTCGCATGATACAAGGGGAATATCTTCCCTTATGCACAACATAATACTTCTCCAGTACTAATGACTATAATTTGCTAATTGTGGTCGTTCTTATCGCAGGTGTAGTATAGCCACAGTGAAACCTGAGCCCGCTGCAGAAGGCGCCGTGATGCAGGGTAAGTGTTGGCAGTTTTCTCACCACCTCTTGGATTTTACTGGGATCAGGGTGCCTCTTACTGCCAGTCCATCCACGCCCACTATCACATTCTTCTGTTCTAGCTGCTTAAAATCCTCTCCTTCTCACACTTTCCCACCCTCACATTGTTTCTGGCCGTACCTATCCATACTGCTATTTTCCTCATACTTCCCAACCCTGTCCACTTATCCTCCTTGCACTGTCCCAGCTCTCACATTCTCCTCTATCCCACCCACCAGTATTCCTGGTCTCACACTTTCTCACTCACACACACTCACCTGCCATACCCATCTACACAGTTTGACTCTTCACACTATCCTACTCTCACGCACTTTCCTTCCCTATCCATCAACTCTCCTCCTCTCCTCGGACTCTCTCACTCTCACGGTCTTCCTTGCCCAACACAGTTATTTTCACACTAGATTACCTTCACACACTGCCTTGTCCTACTCCCTTTTCCACTTGCTTTTCTCACACTTTGCCAGTCTCACTCTTTCCTACAGTTCTCTTCTCCTCACACTTTCCCCCTCACACTTTTTCCTGCAGTTCTCTTCTCCTCACACTTTCCCACATCCATTTTTCTCATTCATATCAGCTATCGTGACCTCTCTTTTTTTTTTTTTTTCCTCCATCACTCACCGCAGTTGTAGAATTCAGGTGTTTGGTTATTTAGAAAGTGTACAATGACCTTTCAACATGTATTCGTGGGACCTTATTTATATGCCCTTGATGTACTGTGTGTGTGTGTGTGTGTGTGTGTGTGTGTGTGTGTGTGTGTAATTTTCAGTTTGTTTGTGCTTTAGGTAGTTAAACAAAACTCTTGTGTTAAGTCAGCAAAGTGATGAATGGATGGTTCTTCTCAACACCCACCCCTGCATTCTTCCTCTCAACACTCATCCCCTTCTCCCTCTTTCACACTCCCCACTCCCCCTGTTTTACCCACATTTACTCCTGCCTCTCTCATCCTATCACACATCTGCTCTTCCACTGTTTTCTCACTCACACTGCCCACAGCCTCCTTCTCCCTCTTTCACACTCCCCACTCCCCTTGTTTTACCCCTATTTACCCTTCTTTCCCCATCCTCACACACATCTGCTCTTCCACTGTCTCTTCACACACACTGCCCACAGCCTCCTTTCTCTCCCATACTCTTCCCTGTTCTCTCCTCTTTCACACTTTCCAGTTTTACCCTCACTCACTCTAGCTCCCCTCACCACCACGCACCCCTCCTCTCCCCACCCACACCCTCTCTCATTAACCCCATCGCGAATCATTTACCTGGTCACCGGAGGACGTGTAAAAGTCAAGATCCCGACAGATTCCTTCGTCAGCAGTGCAGGTAAAGGTCGTTCAGGCGATAGTGAAACCTCGGTGGAGACTGCCATAATTTTGTGTCGTGATTTCAGAGGCGTGATTGGTTCAAAAAGCAAAATGGTTGTAGCAGTAGTGATTGTAGTGATCGTGGTGGTGGTGGTCGTAGTAGTAGCTGCGGTGGTAGCTGTAGCAGTGGTAGCATTTATTACCCCATGCTAATCGAAACTGGAACCTGGTGAACTGCAGGCTGAAGTTACCTTTTTTTTTTTTTTTTTTTTCACCATCATCATCATGGGAAATAAACAAGCGTCAGAGGCATGTTACTGTAGCCAGGCAAATGATCTGCTTCGTTATATCCTTGCCACCACATGAAGGCCTCTCTCTCCAGGCCAGATTGAATAATGGTATCCGCATAGCCATTTTATTCAGAAGGTACAATTGCGGACAGTGATATCAACCCACCATTTTACTGGAACAATTATGAAACTAACACAATATTCTGAAGAGTATATTGGGTTCTGGTAATTGCAATACTAGGTTTCAAATGTCATCGCTCACTGTCTCGTTGTTTCATACGGATGTGCAGTGGTTTAATATCAGTGTCCAGAGCAGTACAACCGTTCCGGCCCGACTTGGATCCTCTCTCATAGTAGCTTTTTACTTTCACTAAGAAGATTTGGTTTTACAGGAAGAACTAGGACACTGGATGATTATGAATTCATTTTTTTTTCCTATCCCACAGATTCAACTCTCGTCGTTCTCACAGCCGGGATTTATTTAGTTATTTTTTTTGAACTACACACATGACAAGATAACATAGTCACTTTTCCTTGTTCATGCGAAAAAAAAAAAAAAAAAAACAGGTTGATGTTAACTGCGATGGGGAAGAGATGGTTAGTGTGCGAATCGGCGACCCTCCGGTGCTCCCAAAGGGGTAGTAAAGGATTGGCTGTACTTTACTTTTATCTAATATCACACATTCCTCTACGCAGAGCTTTTGTTTTGTGAGAATTTTTTGTGCAGTGACTCCTTCAGCCGGGAGACGGATCCTATGTTTTACCTTTTTAATCTCCACCTGGTTTCATTTAGTTTAAGGCAGACCTTTTGTGGTGAAGGAGCTAGGACCAGTAGCCATCGGTCCCTTCAGTACAGTGGGGACTTGTTCATTTCATTCTCTCTGCCGCCAGACGATTTTATTCAGCTTTAGAAAAGATCTCGTAGTGAAGAGGCGTGGTATAAGAGGAAGGACCGTAGCCAACTGGAAGAAGTTTTACCGTATTTACATTTGTAAACTAGTATTCTCGGTTAGTTCTGCTACTTGATGCAAAGCTTATTTTTCAGTTTATAAGCAGACTGAGATCAGGAAAAACTTGTCCCTCTCAGTAAAACAGAACAAAAGAAACCCAAACTGAAGATCAATTCATTTCGCGAGAACGGGGTAAATTGTGGTTAAATTCTAGCGATTATAGGCAGTAGGAAAGACAGACTTAGGAAAACATGCTGGAGTTGACCAGTTGTATAGACTGGTTAACCCTTGTACTAGAGAGAGACCAAAAAAAAGGGGGGTGGGGAGGGTGACACTGTACCTAGATGGATGATTCGTACTGGCTGTAACTGATACATAGTGTTAGTATAATTCATGTAACAGAAGGAGGAGTACTCAGAGAACTCAATATTTGTTCCCAACAGTCGGGCTAAGGCCGAGCCTTTGAGTTTGTTGCACCCTTTTCCTTTGCACAATTGTTTTCAAAATTAAATACATCGTCCTCTCCTGACCCTAACCTGTACACGAAGCTTGGTCTAAATTCAATCAAAATTGAGCTAACCTTATCCGAGTCCTGTGACCTGGAACCTTTTCTCTGCCAGAAATTAATAAATTTTTCCTCTGATAGTCATAAATCAGTATTCCAGATTTTGTGCGGTTCCATTCAGTAGTTTTTCCATAATGTTGCCAACATACAGACAGACAAACCAAACCACACGCATCACTCCCCAGCGCTACTCCCGCCGGTGTAATAATCATAGCACTGGGCCAGGGGAAAAAAAAAAAAAAAAAAAAAAAACAGTTTATGGGCATATTTTAAACTTTAATATCCTTCTCGCTTGCACAGAAAAGAGACGCATCAAGAAGTTAGTTAGCTCTTGACTCACCAGGGGCGCTGATTTTGACCACGGCAGCACCAGCACGATTGGCTCAGCAGTGACCATATTTAAATACATTCTTCAGCATGGAATACGTAAGAGATCGTTTACTTATATCTCCTTTACTCAGAATTGTGTTAAACAGATGCCGCATTCATAATCCTTCTTAATCCTGTATTTTGTTGAAGATCTGTGTTTTTACCTTTGCCTTAACTCATTTATGTACAGGTGAGGAATTAAATATCGCCGCAAGAGTATTAAGAACTAGAGAAACAGCCGTGGATCTATGTAATACTTAATTTTCTAACTGTGCCACACACTTCAGAAACAAGCTGAAAAGTATATAATGACGTCAGAAATACGGCACAGCAAACTTACTGGCGATAATGTTAAACAACCAAGGATACCCGTTTATCGCAAAAAATTGGTAGAGATCCTTTATTATTCCATCTCCCAGGTTTCTGCTTGTACCGGGAGATAATTTGGGTGTACCGGGGGAAAATTTGGCGTACCGGGAGATAATTTTGGCGTAGTTGAACCTGGCTTCATGTCCACGCCACTCAGGGAAAGAGAGGCAGAGAGAGAGAGAGAAGAGAGGAGGAAAAAAAAGCAACATTTATTGTGGAGGATTTTGACTGGCTTTCTTCATTCTTGTAAAACCGCACTGACTCTGTCTGGCTCTCATTTGTCCACGCCCGGAGCACGAGTTCGCGTCCCATCCCACGGCGCGAGACTCAGACTACACTTGTTATATTTTTCTCTCCTCTAGCATCGACTTCGGTGCCTAGAACCTAACTTAGAGGTCTAGAATTGGCCTGTATTTTTCCTGACGTGAGTAAAAATAGGAGGAACAGGGACTTGTGGGTAATTATGGTCTTGTCGAGGCCTGCGGTGTGGCGTTCGGACGTGTGGCGAAGTAATGAGGAGTGAGTGAAATGTCCCGACGTTTGTGAGTGACAGCTGACATATTGGAGGCTGGAGGAGGAAGTGGGGGGAGGGAGAGGTGCTGGAGGGAAGGAGGGAAGAGGGAAGGAGATGAGGGAAGGAGGGGAGAGAGGAGGAAAGGAGGGGGACGCAGGGAGAGGCAAGGGAGAGAACTGGGGAAAGCGGAAGAGCAGGAGAGGGAGAAAAAGATGATGTGTGGACGAGAGGGGAAAAGGATGAGAGAGAGAGAGAGAGAGAGAGAGAGAGAGAGGACGGAAGAAAGATGGGATAGAAGGAAAGTGAGAATGTAAAGCCATCACTTAGGGAAATTGATAGACGCACAGATATAGATAGATAGAAAGGTAGATAGATAGATAGGGAGAGAGAGAGAGAGAGAGAGAGAGAGAGAGAGAGAGAGAGAGAGAGAGAGAGAGAGAGAGAGAGAGCGAGAGGTTTTGTGAATGATTGAAACAACGTGAAAAAGAATAACTGTGAGGGGGAATGGAAAATGAAAAAGTAGGTGGGGACGAGCTTAGAGGAAAAAGTGTGTGTGTGTGTGTGTGTGTGAGAGAGAGAGAGAGAGAGAGAGAGAGAGAGAGAGAGAGAGCACAAGGAGGGAGAATTGTGTGGACGGACAGGAAAGGGTGACAAGTTGGAAGGACAGGGGATGGATGAGAGTCGGGCTGAAGAGAGAGAGAGAGAGAGAGAGAGAGAGAGAGAGAGAGAGAGAGAGAGACCTGGAACCCACACACAACCCACTCCCCGTTCCCCGTACCCCTCAACCAACTCTAAAAGCTCCTGTTGGATTCATTTGGATTCGCCCCCCAGCAGCCACTGCGTCCGCGAAAACAATGCAGGTATATAATGGATTTCACTAATACGGCAGTCCATCAAGGGCAACAAAGTCCTTTAGGTGATGGAGGCGCTATACTCGTCTCATATATCGTCAAGGTGAAGTGGGAGGGAGATTACCTGCCCTGCCTTGCACCACCTTGCACCTGTATGCAGTTGGGGCGTGGGGGTCTTGGCAATCTTTATTTATTTATATTCTCTCTCTCTCTCTCTCTCTCTCTCTCTTCTCTCTTCTCTCCTCCCCCCTCCCTCTCTAATCGCATTCCTCATCTGCTGGACTCGACCTGATTGGCCAGTTTATGAAGTGTGGGGGATATTAGCGCCCTCGTCTTCCTGATTTGCGCCAGACCGGTTGTGTGTGTGTGAGGGATAGTCTTCAGAAGCGCCTTATTTACGACGAAACCTCGATCGATATATACACCCCGCGAACAAAGCCTCTGCCAGACCACCCCATCCCCCTATCACTTTACTCTCAGGGTCCACATTCGCAGGCCGGTCGGACTGGTGGACTCAACTCGTTTCCCCCCCCATGTCCCGTTATACCTAGCTGTCGAATTGGGGACCTGGGTGTAACACGGCAGCGCAGCACACAGACTTTTCCCAAAATCTCCCATCACGTTGCTTTATCAGGCCGGTCAGACCGGTGGATACAAGATGTTTTCCCCTTGGCTTTTTCTACCAGGAGTGGAAATGTGGACAGGAATGTAAAACGACTACTTAGGTTATTTATTTGAGGACTGAAGCTTCATAAAACAGAAATATTTACTTTATTACTATTCTATTATTTATTTTTATTATGCCTGACACTGCCATACGATTATCTGTTAATTATTGGCTTATCTCGTCATGTTATGGTTAATGATCTCTGCTGCAGTGAGTAGGGAAAGAGCTTAGTCTTTTATTTATTATTATTATTATTATTATTATTATTATTATTATTTTTATTATTATTATTACTGTTATATTATTATTATTATTATTATTATTATTATTATTAGCTACAATTTTGCAAGTCTTTCAGCAGACCGTATTAAAAAAACTCTCACAAGCATTCCATTCAGACAAAACATGAATTCTGTTTAATGACCACCTCGCAATCGACAATTTTAAGTCCAGACCTTAGTTTCTTTGTCTTTTTTTCACCTTCTTAAATCCTGATCGTAATTTTTTTTCTTTGTCTTTTTTCACCTTCATAAATCCAAGCTTTATTTATTTATTTTTATTTTTTGTCTTTTCGCCTTCTTAAATCCAAGCCTTATTTTTTTCCTTGTCTTTTTTGACCTTAAATCCAAGCCTTATTTTTTTTTCTTTTTTCACCCTTTTAAATCCAAGCCTTATTTTTTTTGTCTGTCTTTTTTTTTCACCTAAAATTCAAGCCGTGTTTTTTTCTTTGTCCTTCTTTACCTTCTTAAATCCTTGCCTTATTTTTTCTTTCTCTTTTTTTTTCACCTTAAATCTAAGCCCTCTTTTCCTGCGTCTTTTTCCCCTCACGGTCAGCAGTAGTTCAGCAGGTCTCTCATCATCGCGCATTACCTGCCCCTTGCCATCAGTGAGCCATAGGTGAGACAACTGGGCTGATATCAACTTGAGGGTGCCAGGCGTGCAGTCAAGCTTATCAGTCATTCCTCCTTCTCTCTCCCTCCCTCCCTCCTTCTATCTCCCTCCCTCCCTCCCTCCCTCCCTCTCTCTATCTCCCTCCCTTCCCCTCTCTCTATCTCCCTCCCTTCCCCTCTCTCTATCTCCCTCCCTCCCTTCCTTCCTCCCTCCCTCACAGCTCCAAAGTTCCTCCTATCTCCATACTTCCTGGAGACCCACACACTCTATGGCCCGTATTCTCATCGGCGAAGGAGGCTTCCTAACACCTTTTCCCGAGCGATTTATTTTGTGTGTTACTCCTGACTATCCTCCTCTGTCTCTTCCCAAGCGATTTATCTTGTTTACTACTCCTTACTGTTCTCTTCCGTGTCATTTAAGTCATTCACATACCACCATACTGAGCACAAATAACATACAAGTTGATTTTAACTAGCCGTATCAAAAATTAAATCGCTAAGGAGGAGGTGTGAGGGAGTTTCCTGTGCAAGAAGAAAGCGGACCTATATCACCGATTTAACATTTATTAACTATACTTTTAACCCATTCACTGAGACTATGGATAATTATTTCGCTCTTGTTGCCACCCACTGCCCATTAGTATTTCCATTCACTATACGCCCTTTGCCTTGGCCCAGATTTTCGTCCTTTTGAGGCTTATTTCACGTCGTTCCGTCCCAGACAACGACTCTGCTATGGCTCTATACCCTTTCCATAGCTCTCCTTCGTGACTAGCCTCATATTCTAGTGGTAATCTGTTACACCTCAGCAGAGTTCGAGTGCCAAGATTTTTAGGCCAAGTTAGGATAAAAAGAGTATATTGAAAGCTCTTATAATTGAAATGGTGTGCAAAATATCCAGAAAATATCCAAAATGAAATGCCAAGCGATAGATTTAAAAAGAGAAAGAATTACCAGGCGATTTAAGTTATCTTTAAAAAGGCCTCCCTAAATGAAGAAGTGAATTATAGATCTTCTCATGCCTTTTCTTACTATGGGTCTTGCGAAGGCGTTCATAAAGACTGATTTTACCCATTTCTTTCATAACGAGGCGTGTATAATTAGGTGCACTAGAGGGGGTGGTGAGTTTGGGCACCTATTTGTTTACTAGAGGGGGTGGTGAGTTTGGGCGGCCGTTTGTTTAGTAGAGGGGGTGGTGAGTTTGGGTGTCTGTTTCTCTGGCTTCATCACGACTATCACTTTTCCCTAATCCCTATCATGACCATTCCGTTGGATAATTATAGATAGATAATTATAGGGGAGTAGCGATCGATACTGAGCCATGACTGTCACCTGGGAAAGGGGGAGTCGCGAGGGTAGGTGTCTGGCTGCATACTTTGCCCTACATGCATTCTTTTATAACTTTATGTGAGTCTTCATTGTAGGTTATCTTTCTTTGACGTCCAGTTTTACTTTTAATCCCGGAACTATTATGACGTCCTGTTTTAATTTATTTTTCCTACTTCCAGACGATATTATTCAGCTCAGTGCCTCTCGTATGAAGGCGTTGATGATGGCTGTCTCTAACCCTTGCAGTTCGATGTCTCCTTGAAAAAAAAAAAAAAATCGTTTTGGAGACAGCAAGAATAAAATGTGAGAAAATAAACAGGTGATGAAAGGGTTAAATACGCAGTAAATTACAGATAAATATCCGATTAAAGTTCCTTCCTTGCCTATAAAACTAAATGGTCAGTTCGCCTCAATTTGCAAAACCATATATATACTTTTTTTTATAACACAAATTTGGCCTAAAATTGCCATATCTCCATCTTCAGTACTGAGCTGTATTGATAGATTAAAAATAGAATATGATGTTAGTCACGAAGGAGTGCCATAGAAAGGGAGTAGAGCTATAACATTGTCTTTTTCTGCCACTGAGGTACGTGAAGCCAGCAGCCAAACGACAAAAATATGGGCCAAGGTACATTAAGTTAGTATAGTTATCCCTTTCCCCCTCCGTGGATGCATTAGGTCACTTCACTACGGTTGTAGCAAGACGATTTTATTCAGCTGAGAGAAACTGTATAGGAAATACGAGTAGGTGTAAGCTGTCTTGGTTAATCCTCCCAGTGGTTAAATTTCCCCCATGTAAAATAATCTAAACTTAGCCTGTCATAATATCAAAATTTGTAATTCATGGCAGTGAGTGAATTACAAAGTTGTGAAATTTTGGAACTGATCCTTCGATTGTAATTAGGACTGTTTATTTATTTATTTATTTATTTATTTCTTAGCCTTTCATTTAATTATTTTCATGGTGGTATTCCTTCTTTTTTTCCTCCCTTGTCTTCATATATCTCATGGTCTCGTTTTCACTGCAGTAGCTACTTTCTTTTTTCACACTTGTTGTCCTGTTTCTTCAGTATTTTTCATTCTCTCTCCCTCTCTCTCTCTCTCTCTCTCTCTCTCTCTCTCTCTCTCTCTCTCTCTCTCTCTCTCTCTCTCACACACACACACACACACACACACACACACACACACACACACACACACACACACACACACACACACACACACACACACACACACACACACACACACATTGTTCTCTGGCCTATTCTGCTTTCACTCTCCCACTTCATTGCCTTGTTCCCTCTCTCCCTCTCTATCAGTCTCTCTCCACCTCTGTCAGTCTCTCATCAGCACCTTCGTCCTTTGAATTCCCCTCCTCGCATACAGAGTCGGCTTAATGTTATGTCATTCTGTTTCCCTGTGATTAATTTCTTACATATATCAGAGGATTCTTATGGGAGATGATTATTGATGAGAATAATGAGATTTTAAAATGTGTGTGTGTGTGTGTGTGTGTGTGTGTGTGTGTGTGTGTGTGTGTGTGTGTGTGTGTGTGTGTGACGAAGAATATGACGATTTCATAATAGGCTTTTTTTGTTTTTGTTTTTTTGTTATTTTCTGATCCTTAAATTTTCCATACACGCTATAGAGAGTTCTGAGCTGTCAAAAGAAAAAAAAATCACAGGTGTTTTAGTTGTCTTACCCGAGACATACGGAGTGACACATTTTCTTGCCAAGCTTAAAGTAATACAACCCCATGATTTGTTTTATTATCGAAGCTTGATGTATGAACACTTAGCATTCGTTTGTGGGATTCGGCGTTCCCCTAGTACCACCCCACGAGTTGCCGTCATCACCGTGCGTAGGGAAGGCAGGTGTGGTGTGGTTTGGTGTGGTGTTAGGCGCCCCCTCTCTGATTCATGGCAGGGGGAGAGCAGGGCAGGGGAGGGGCGTGGGAAGGGTAGGAAGGGGAGAGGCGAGCGAGTGGTGTGAAGGAGAGGGGATATTGATATAGGAGAGAAAGAGAATGGGGAAGAGGAATGAGTGTGAAAGGGAAAGAAAGGGGGAAGGCGAACGAGTTTGGTGAAAGAGGAATGTCTGGCTGGAAAGCGTCGGTAAACGGTGCGAGGATGGAGAAGGATTAGATTGGGATGAGAGAGGGGGAAACATAAAGAAAGAGAACTTCGAGTCATTTATTTTGAGTAAGATTTCTAGGGTATACTTTATCAAGGAAATAAAAGAAAGCCAAAATAAAAGCCTGTTCACCCCAAGATTCCTGTCATATAATGTATGTGAATGGATGAAACTGTACAGTCAGGGGGAATGATAAAATGAAGAAAACTTCTCCAGATTTGACCATTTACGCACATAAAGAACTGAGAATGCTGGTTAACTCCTGCATTACAAAGTTGGACATTTGAAGGGATGAGAGAGCGTGGCATGCGAGGCGAGAGTAGAGGGAAGGACATTGGTGTGGGGAAGGAATGGATGAGGGGAGAACAAGTGTTGGGAGAGGACGGATGTGGTATGGGAAAGAAAACTGGGTTGGTGTGGCAGTGGGTGCACAGCAGGAGGAGGAGGAGGAGGAGGAAGAGGAGGCTGTGACGGTGAATGGAAAGGGATAGTGAATGGGGGAGGCGGGAAAGAACGGAAATGGACACCATACTCTCCTTCCTCTCCCTTCCTCTCTCCTTCCTCTCCCTTCCTCTCTCCTTCCTCTCCCTTCCTCTCTCCTTCCTCTCCCTTCCCCTCTCCTTCCTCTCCCTTCCCCTTTCCTTCCTCTCCCATCCCCTTTCCTTCCTCTCCCTTCCCCTTTCCTTCCTCTCCCTTCCCCCGTCCTTCCTCTCCCTTCCCTTCTCCTTCCTCTCCCTTCCCCTCTCCTTCCTCTCCCTTCCCCCGTCCTTCCTCTCCCTTCCCCTCTCCTTCCTCTCCCTTCCCCTCTCCTTCCTCTCCCTTCCCCCGTCCTTCCTCTCCCTTCCCCTCTCCTTCCTCTCCCTTTCCCCGTCCTTCCTCTCCCTTCCCCTCTCCTTCCTCTCCCTTCCCCTCTCCTTCCTCTCCCTTCCCCTTTCCTTCCTCTCCCTTCCCCTCTCCTTCCTCTCCCTTCCCCTCTCCTTCCTCTCCCTTCCCCTCTCCTTCCTCTCTCCTTCCTCTCCCTTCCCTTCTCCTTCCTGTCCCTTCCCCTCTCCTTCCACCATTAAAATATAGTCATACCTCTCATTTAAACCAGGAAATAAATAATAGGAGTAAAGAAGCTCTCAGTCCCCTTTCTCCTAGCTCCCCAGTCCTGTCTCCCCAATCTCCCAGTTCTGTCTCCCCAAGCTCCCAGTTCTGTCTCCTCAAGCTCCCAGTCCCCTCTCCCTAGCTCCCCAGCCCCCTTATCCTAGCTCAACAACCCCCTCTCCCAAGCTCCCCAACCCCCTCTACCAATACACCAGTCCTATATGAGACAGCCCTAGCATGTATTCAGTATGGACGGTGGGTGTTAGCGCCGAAGTGGTGACATGTAGAGGTGTGCGGTACGTAGGAGGACTACTGGGCCTTGAAAGCAGGCTGTAAAGCCTATGCCCAGAGTCGGTCACAAAAAAAAAAAAAAAAAAAAAAAAAAAGCTCCCCAACCCCCTTTCCCCTAGCTCCCAGCCTCCTCTCCTCAGGGGCTGTCCCCAGCCCCCTTTCCCCTAGCTACCCATTTCCCTCTCCCCTAGCTCCCAGCCCCCTCTCCCCTAGCTGCTTCCTACATTAAAGATAAAGCCTCACCTCTCGTTTGAATCAAGAAATAAATTACAGGAGGGAACCATTTAACATTGTCTTCACCTGGGGGTTCAATTCTGGATGATCAAGGTCTGTATCCCCTATAATGAACCACTACTTTCTACTTTCTACTCTCTCTCTCTCTCTCTCTCTCTCTCTTTAAGTGTACAACTTTCTCTCTCTTTTAAATCAAGAAATAAATAGGTTAAATGGGTTGGGCTTAAGAATATTGATATCCATACCGCCTATCATAAACGTCTCCTTTCTCCCCCTCTCCCCAGCTCTCTCTCCCTCTCCCCAGCTCTCTCTCCCTCTCTCCAGCTCTCCCTTCCTCTCTCCCAACATCGTAGCTCCAACTCCGTCTCCTCCACTCCTCAGCTCTCTCCGCCTCTTCCCCTCCTCCCCAGCTTCCTCTCCGCCACTTCCCCCTCTCCCCAGCTGTCTCTGCCCCTCCCCCTCTCCCCACCTGTCACTGTCTCTCCCCAGCTGTCTCTGCTCCTCCCCCTCTCCCCACCTGTCACTGTCACTCCCCAACTATCTCCCTCTCTCTCCTCCCCTCTCCCCCTCTTCCTCCCTCTCTCTCCCACCCTCTCCCCCTCTTCCTCCCTCTCTCCCACCCTCTCCCCCTCTTCTTCCCTTTCTCTCCTCCCTGTCCCCCTCTTCCACCCTTTCTCTCACTCCTTCCTCTTTCCTTCTCCCCATTCTCTCTCCCATCACCATTAAAATACAGCCTTACCTCCCGTCATCAGGAAATGAATAGTGTAGGAGGGAAAGAGTTTAACTTACGATTATAGAGGCCCATACTGCCTATCATTAACCTCTCTCTCTCTCTCTTTCTCTCTCTCTCTCTCTCTCTCTCTCTCTCGACATTAAAGATACAGCCTTACCCCCTCCCACTTTAAATCAGGAAATAAATAACTTGGGAAGGGGGGAGGGGAGGACCGTTTAGCATTGTCGGTCACCTCAGGGATTAGCTTAGGTGTATCGGCGGTCAATAAATCCCGGTTAAGGGCACATTGAATGAAGCCATTTGTATGAGGGGTCTCCATCTTGGGTCGCGGTGATGAATCAGGCAGTGACGTCACCATCAAAGCCCCCGCCGCCCGGATTTATTGGCCAGCTGTTCAACCCCGCCAAATTCAAACGCGGTGTGTGGCTGCTCTTCGGGAGGGAGGTGTTAGTGTTTGCGGCGTTTGGGGGGTGTTGTGGCGTGTACCTTGCGTTAGGGTGATGTTGTGGCGAGTACCTTGCGTTAGGGTGATGTTGTGGCGTGTACCTTGTGTTAGGGTGATGATGTGGCGTGTACCTTGCGTTAGGGTGATACTGTTTCGTGTATCTTGCGTTGGGTTGATGTTTCGTATACCTTGCGTTAGAGCGATGTGGCTTGTACTTTTCGTTGTGGTGTGTACCTTGCGTTAGGGTGATGTTGTGGCGTGTACCATGCGTTGGAGTGATGTCTTGACGTTTCTTCCTCTCCTTAAGATGAGGTGTGGTAGACGCTAGAAACAGGGAAAAAGAAAATAAAGACGTGGAAGAAACGTCAGCAGCATGTCCAGTGAAATGGGCCACACAGTCATTTACATATTATTCATGCCTCTGGAATCCTGACACCACAAAACAAGCCTTTCGTACCGTTTCGAAACCATGTCCATACTTCTTGCTAAATTAGTCAGCAGTAATAAGTACCCAAAATTTTCTGTAGTTGTTGTTGTGGTGTCCTCAGGATCATCTGGATGTGAACCCACTGGACTGCAAGATGACATTAACCCTTACCAACAGTCCAGTGTTCTCCTTTTGGGGAGATGGAGAGGAAGTGAGGGACGTTTGTATAACAGGGCAGCCGGTTATATCAGTGCCACCTCATGAAGGCGTCCCTGTCCACCACCACTACCCCAAACATGCAAAGGAATTAACTACATATTTTTCTCTCCTTCCATCTCAGCACTTTCTCCTCTGCTGTCCTCATTTCAGGGTCTCTTTCTTCTTTTTCAACAACTTCTCCAGCTGTTTTCCTTTCTGGGTTTCTTTCTCTTTTGCTTCGCTTTTCGCCTGGGATCTGTTCTGTTTCAGTCTTTGGGTTCTGCTCTGCTCCTCTCACTGCTTATATTTTGTTCTGCTTTTTTCTTCTGGATTCTGTTTTCCTTTTCACCACGACAGAATTTTGTCCTGTTTCTGTTTTTTCCCTAAGCTTTACATGTTTCTATCCTTTCTTGAGGCCCTTTTCTGTTTCTCTCCTTTTGGGGCTTCTTTTCTCTTGTCTCTCATCCTTGGGTTCTATTTGCCTTCCTTCCCCTGGGTTGTTTACTGTATCTGTCCTTCCTTAAGTTTCTGCTCTACTTCACTCGTCCACTAAAGTTAATTTCTGCCTCTCTCCTTTTTAGAGTTATGTTCTGTTCCCTTCCCTGCTGGCTGGGTTCAAGGTGCCCCGCTCCCCCTCTTTACACACACACACACACACACACACACACACACACACACACACACACACACACACACACACACACACACACACACACACACACACACACACACACACACACACATCACAACACAACACACACACATTTACCCTCACCACACAAACACAGCCACACACCCTCATCTCCCCACCCCCACACACAAACACTCCAGCCAGCTTCCACCTCAGAGTGCGGGAGTAATGTGTCCGGTGCGAAGGTTTATCGTGTGTGTGGCGTGTCAGGTGAGGGCGTCGTCAGTCAGGGGCAGGAGAGGGGTGGGGGAGGAGGCTGTCTAGCGGCTATCACCTTCATAAATTGGGAACTAAGGACTGGTCTGTGCCGCGTCTTCCTCCCGACAACGGAACCTCTATCTCCTCTAATTGATTTTCCCAATCATGGCCTCCATAAATCTCGCTCAGTGTCCGGCTATCTTTGTGAATGATGGTCAGTGTGCGCGGTTTTTGACGAGTCGGCTCAGTGCTAAGGCTGGATGCTGGGCGGCTTGGGAGACTCGTAGCGTTTTCTCCATAGCAATCGCTTCTGCATTTTGCATTATTCCTTCGTGTTTGCTCCTGAGGCAATCTGTTAATGCACTAAGGGGGGCAGGAAACACCTCTTCCACAGCGATACGTTTTCGATATTACACCTTTTTTCTATCATCATATGCGTTTCTGAGGCAAACTGTGTAGATGCCAGGAATATATAAATACTGCAGCCACCACCACCCCAAATAAAAAATGTTAGGGTGTAAAATACATTATAACCTCCCGAAAAAAAGTGGTACGAAGTTTCCTGTGCGACCTAGAATACGACTTATTACCTATCCCTCAGGTCACCCCGTCTGGCAAACAGGCCGGGGAGAGAGAGCGTCGTAAGTCAGGGGTGAGGCCTGGCAAGTGTGGGTTAACGTGTGGCCCCTCGCTAGTTTTGGGGGCATACCCATTAAACCAGGGGATGTCTTTGCTGCTTCCCATCTTCTAGAAGTTTTTTCAAGAGATATTTTTTCGAACTAGAAGAGTTAGATATGACACTGATAAACCCCTCCAGTACGAGAGACCTTAAGTTGAATGAATGACTTGAATGTAATAAAATCAAGAGGTTAAATATCACTACAGTTCTTTCACCTTAACTTGGACCAAATTTTCATGCTTTTGCAGTTTATTTCACGTAACGCAGTGGCAGAAAAGAGACAAGATTGAAGCTCTATATCATGTCTGTAGCACTGCTTCGTGACCAGCATCATACTTCAGTGCTAATCACCCGTTACAGTTCAGCATTTACTGTGGCTCTACATAATTTTCAAAGCACT
The DNA here is from genome assembly GCF_032717465.1 of Coenobita brevimanus. Classification (NCBI taxonomy): domain Eukaryota; kingdom Metazoa; phylum Arthropoda; class Malacostraca; order Decapoda; family Coenobitidae; genus Coenobita; species Coenobita brevimanus. The sequence continues at coordinate 5,858,671 of NC_137005.1, read as the reverse complement.
TCTTCGTGACCAGCATCATATTCCAGTGGTAATCTATCGTTGCAAGTTAGCACTTAAGATGGAGAGAAAAAAGATGATAATATGGCTCTGTATCATTTCTCGTGGCACTTCTTCGTGATCAGCATCATATTTCAGTGTATCTTGTTACGACTCGGCATTTGAGATGGAGATAACAAGATAATACTGTGGCTGTCTATCATTTCCATAACACTTTTTCGTGACTAGCATCATATTCCAGTGCTAATCTCTGTTACAACTGCATTTAAGATACAGTGAAAATGCTGTTTCTTTATCATTTCCGTAGCACTTCTTCGTGATCAGCATCATACTCCAATGCTTATCTGTTACAACTCAGCATTAAGATAAAGAAGAAAATGCTGTTTCTTTATCAACAACTCAGCATTAAGATGTAGAAGAAATTGCTGTTTCTTTATCATTTCCGTAGCACTTCTTCGTGACCAGCATCATATTCCATCGCTAGGTCCTTTTACAACTCAGCATTTAGATGGGGAGAAGGAGATGTTAGGCCGAGTTAGAGTGAAAAGGGTATATAACACACATTAAGGCAGGGCGGTAAAATGGCCTGGGAAGCATGTTGTAGGAGCAGGAAGTTCCCCAGTTAACGTCGGCGGGGGCTTGAGGAATTGACCCGGAGTTCATTGATGTTATGACTGGGGTAGTTGATGGCTGCCTTCATGTGCGGGTTGCAGGAGCTGAGTACACGGCTGCAGCAGAGAGAAGCGGGGCGGGTGTGGCTCCTCCTCCTCTCATAATCATGGGGTATTTTTGTTTGGGCTACAGTTGGAGTTATAATCATATCATCATCATCATCATCATCTTTGTTTTCACTGTTATGATCATCGTCATCATCATCATCATCATCATCATCGTTATTTCCAGTATCATTATCATCACCGTCGTTATATTCAGTATCTTCATCAGCATTGTCTTCATCCACATCATCATTGTTTTCATCATCATCATCATCATCTTCATACCTATTTTCCCACCCTAGGATGCACGGGGAAAAAATTGATAGAAGGAGAAACTAGCTAAAGTCTTCCAAGGTGAATGGACCACACACTCATTCACTCACCATTCAAGCCCCCGGAATCCTGACTCCACCTTCTCAGGCATATACTACCACACTTCGGCGTTTCATACAGTCAGTCAGCTAGAGTGAGTGCGAAGATTAATGCAGCAGAGAAAAACACCTCAGAATAGCTGTTTCCGTGGCATCTGGAGCGTTTCTTTTCGCACTGTTTTTGCTGAATGAAGGACAAGCAAGAAGGGTGGGAGAGGAGAGGAGGCTTGTCCATTGAATAGGTCGTTCATTGCACCCTAGATATGGGCTGAAGGAAGTGATGAGGGATGAAGGGGAGTGAGGGAAAGACAGCGGGGAGAAGTATGGGAGAGAGGGGTGTGAGAGGGTGTGGATAGAAAAGAGAGAGAGAGAGAGAGAGAGAGAGAGAGAGAGAGAGAATGTTTAAATGTACGAAAGCTAATCAGAAGAGAGAGAGAAGAGACGGGTACATAAGATAATCTGTGTATAAGAGAGAGAGAGAGGGAGAGAGAGGTTTAAGTGTACGAAAGCTAATCAGAAGAGAGAGGGAGATGCGACGGGTACATAAGATAATTTGTGTATAAGAGAGAGAGAGAGAGAGAGAGAGAGAGAGAAGGGGGGGAGCTATGAGAAGGTGTGGATAGACATGGGAGTGAGGGGGGGGGGTTATGAGAGAGGGGGGGCAATAGATTTGTGGTGATGGAAGGGAGTGGTGAGGGTGAGGTATGGTGTGGCGTGGAGATGAGGCACATTAGAGTTACTTAGCTGTGTGTGTGTGTGTGTGTGTGTGTGTGTGTGTGTGGGAGAGAGAGAGAGAGAGAGAGAGAGAGAGAGAGAGAGAGAGAGAGAGAGAGAGAGAGAGAGAGAGAGAGAGAGAGATGCAGTGAGTAGGAGTCTCTGGCTGGATAATGGGGAGCGAGGGAGTACTGCGATAAAGTGAGAAGAGAGGGTCAGGGGAAAGAGTAGGACCGAGCAATGGCGGGGAAATGCAATGAGAGAGAGAGAGAGAGAGAGAGAGAGAGGTGGAATAGGAAAAGATAGGATGTGAAACATAAATGGAAGAGAGAAAGAGATGGGAAGAGAGGTAGGTGTGTGTGTGTGTGAGAGAGAGAGAGAGAGAGAGAGAGAGAGAGAGAGAGAGAGAGAGAGAGAGAGAGAGAGAGAGAGACACACACACACACACAGAGACAGACAGACAGACAGACAGACAGACAGACAGACAGAGAATAGGAAAGATAGGATGTGAATGATAAGTGGAAGAGAGAGAGATGGGAGGAGAGGTGTATATGTGTGTGTGTGTGTGTGTGTGTGTGTGTGTGTGGAGAGAGAGAGAGAGAGAGAGAGAGAGAGAGAGAGAGTCAGCGCGGGTGGGTGAGGCAACGCAGATACCGAGGGCCGTCCACACTAACTCTCTGTAATTACCAAAACTGCGGAGTTATTATGACACAGCTGTATTAAACCATAATCATAGCTTTTATTAATCTCCATTACCGACTCTTCTTCCCACCCTCCTAACCAAGTTTCTGCTCGCGTGGTTTATGTTAGGCGTCCACCCCAAACCCCCCACCCTTCCACCCAGGGTTCTAAGTCTCTTGCGTGGGGCTGAGTTGGGGAGGTGGTCGGGGAAAGGGACGCCGGGGAAGGAAGGCCAGGGATGCTTGGGGAAAGGGGTACTAGGGAAGGGAGATCAGGGACGCTTGGGGAAAGGAGTGCTGGGGAAATGTTATGGAAGGGGTAACGGGTATGCTTAGAGAAATACTAGGGATGCAGGGGGATGGGGATACGTGTGGAAATAATAGGTAGGGGACACTGGGGGAGCTGTGGTGGGGGAGAGGGATGCTGGGGTGAGTGTGAGACGGGAAGATGCTAGGGGAGGGCTGAGGCACGCTGTAGGAGGGGCAAGGTACGTAGGGGAAGGAGGCATTGAGGGAGGGGGATTAGTGGGGAAAGTGGAGGCTTCCAGTGGAAATGCTGGAAAAAGAGGGAAGGGAGGAAAATGAGGTGGGGCTTCAGGGGAGATGGAAGAGGTTAATGAAATGAATGGGAGATGTAAGCAAGGGGGATGGGGGACGTTAAAGAAATGCTGGGGAAGGGGGAAGTATAGGGGGAGAGGGGAACTGTGGAGGAGGAGGACGGGTCAGGATTATTTACTGGGGAGAGGGATGGGGCGGTGAGGGAGGGGGGGATTACTGGTGAGAGGAAAGAGGGTCCTGGGGGAAGGAGGAGGGGAAGGCCACGGGGAAATACTGGGGAAGGAGGGCAGTAGAAGAGGGGGTTCTGTGATGGGCGGAAGGGTCTGTTTATAGCTGCATATAGGGGAGGGAATTGGGGAGTTAGTGATTGGAGAATGCTGGAGTTTTAGAACGTTGGAAGGATGGGTTGGAGGTGACAGAAGTGGTAATGTGGCTCTTGGGGTGTAGTAAGTGGAAAAGAAAGGTTATAGTAGAGCATGAAAGAAAAGTGAGTAGGGTGAAGGATGGGAAGGGAAGTACAGCAAGGAAGGAGAGGAGTAGGCTGGAGGATGGGAAAAGAAGAGGTAGAGTTTGTGATGGGAAGGATTAGGTTGAGATGAAGGATTTACTTGTCACTTTGGATTTATTTCCTTCACTGTGATGTCTTAATGATGCTTCTTGCTGCTTTATTCAGCTTAGTAGAGTCCTTTTGCCATGATGGGGCCATAGAACAGTATCTAACTCTCTCCAGTTGAAAAGGCTGTGCTGATCTTAAAATCATTCGGAGGTAACAAGAATATCAAAAGACGTCCTCGAGTTGAAGGAGTTAATAGAAGGGGATCACTGAGGTTTATGAAGGAGGTGGATGTGGTGGGGGTTTAAGAGGGGGAATGGAAATGGAAAGAGGAGAGAAGGGGGAAGGGTTCAGGAGTAGGGATAAATGGGGGGTTAAGAAGGATGGGAGAACAGAGAAGGGCTAAATGTTTAGAGGGAGAGGAGAAGGGAGGTATGGAGTCTAGATGAATAGGTATTACATACTTAGATGGAAGGGAGTGGGTACTTAAATGGGTAAGTGAATCGGGTACTGAAATTCTAAAATGATATGGGAGGGAGAAGTTAGAAATCGTCAAGAAAGAGAAATGAATGGGTGTAGGGGTCTGAGAGGAAAGAAAGGGAAGATCAGGGTCTGGGAAGGAAAGGGAGGAGAAATATTTGAGAGGAAGGGAAGGGAAGGGAAGATAAAGCTCTGAGGTGAAGGGAAGAGAGGGGAGAAGTCTGAGAGGAAGAGGAGAAAAGGAGGGAATAGAGAACTGGATGCGTAAGAGGGAATAGTGTATAGGTACATAAAAGGGGAAAATGGTAGGGTGCCGATAATCTGAGAGAGGGGGAGAACACAGGAAAGGAAGTGGTGGTAGGGATCTGAGAAGAAGAGAAGATGGAAGGGAGGGATCTGAGAGGTGGAGGAAGAAGAAGGGAGAGAGGGCAAGGGAGGGGATGGAGCGTTAGGAGTCTTGGAGGCTGGGAGGCAGGGGAAGAGGAGTAGGAGTCTGACAGGAAGGGAAGAGGGAAGGGGAGCGGAGAGGCAGCAGGGGTCTGAGAGGAGGAGGACAAGGGAGGGAGAGTGAGGGGAGGGGTGGTGGGAGTCTGAGAGGAAGAGAAGGAAGGGATGAATGGGGATGGGCGGTAGAGGACCGAGAGGAGGAGGAAGGGAGAGAGGGATAGGAGGGGAAGGGTATGAGAGGAGGAGGAGGAGGAGGAAGAAGAAGGATGAGAGGGGAGGGAGAGGAGAGGAGAGGAGAGGAGAGGAGGAGTGGAGGGGAGGTGGGTGCTTAGGAAGGGGCGCCGGGGGGAATTCCTGCAGACATCGTTAAGTTGCTACTCCTACATCACGTGCGCCTTGGCCGGGGAATTCTTGAGGATACTTAGAGAAACTCCATCAACTTGCCGAGGCCGAGATGCTCCTACGTTACTCCGGGCGGCGGGGTGTGAGGGATGGCCTGTGTTGAGGGCCGGGGAGGGGCTGGGGCGCTGGGGAGGGCTGCACAGGGCCCGGGAGGAGAGTTGAGGGTTGGGGAGAGGAGGGAAGAGCTGGGGAGGACTGTGCAGGGTCTGGGAGGAGAGATTAAGTCTGGGGAGAGGAAGGGGGGCTGGAGAGAGCTGTACAGAGCCTGGGAGGAAGGATGAGTGTTGGGGAGGGGAGGGGAGGGGGACTGGGGAGGGCGGTACATGGACGAGGAGGAGAGAGGATGGCTGCAAGAAGGCTGCATGAAGCCTAGGAAGACAGGGAGGGGCGGAGTGTGAGGGCTTGAGGGAGGGGAAATGAGCTCTGGAGAGGGGAGATGAGTTCTGTGAAGACAGGGAGGGATGGGATGGGAGGAAAAGGCTGAACTAGGGGATAGGGAGGGGAGATGAAGGCAGGGGAGGGAAGATGGGGGGGTTGGGGAAGACAGGGAGGGGTGAGATGTGAGTAATGAGCTGAAATGAGGACGGGGAAGGGAGGGAGTGACACAAGGAGAACTGAACAGGGCTTGTGAAGACGAAAATGCACTGATAGATCCTGGGGAAGACTATGAAGATTTGGAATGGAACGAACAGGGAAAATAGATAGAAGTATGGTTGACAAGGGAAGAAAAGGAGGGATTGTGATAGATGAAGAGTAACAAAGGAACAGGAAGGGAGGAAAAGTAAAGACAAGCAATAGGAAAAGGGGAAAATAAATAAAGACGGAGATGGACTGAGAACGAGAGAGAAACAGGGAAGGACAGGAAGTGATAAGGAAAGACTGGACTAAATCAGGGAAAACAGGAACCAGAGGAAGGACAGAAGGAAAACAGGAAAGACTGACAAAATAACGAAGAAGAGAGAACGAAGAACCGAGATACATTAAGAAGAATAGAGTAAAAAGAAGGAAAGACAGAGGAAAAGTAGGAAGAAGATTAGAAGGAAGTAGAAATAACTGGGCTTGTCAGTTAAGGAAGCTTCCTAACACCTCTTCCTAAGCTATTTATTTGCTTATTGCACTTTGCTCTCCTTTTCTGTGATATATAAATTATTCAGATATCATTACTCTGCATATATGACGTGCAAAATTTATTAACCAGCCGTATCCAAAAATATATCGCTAAGGAAGAGGTGCTAGGAATTCACATTAACTGACGAGAAGACTGGCCATGGAAGACCTGGGTTGGACAGAGGGGAGCATGAAAAACAAAGGGAAATCAGGGGGAAGGATACGGAAAAGCAAGAAATATTAGTACTGGTTAAGAAGGACAGGGAAACAAGATAGTGAGCATTCTTAACAGTATATGTAAGAAGAAGCAAGGATTGGTTAGGGCAGATTTAAGACAACAAGGAAAGCAGGGAAGGATTTGGATGGGTTAAACCATTTAGTACGCATTATATTTCATGTTTGCTCTTTCTAGATGATTTTATTCAACTTAGAAGGAACACACTGTATCTGGTTCTTGCTGTCCCTAGATATTTCTCAAGCATTAAAGGAACACTATATATTTCATTCCTGCCCGGCTTAGAGGGAGTTTTCGAGTTGGGCGGGTTAGTTATATCACCGTCATTAAGTCTTTCAATATTAGAGTGTTTCCTGACTTGAATCTATTCGGGGTAGCCTGAATAAAATGAAAGCACATCATTGCAGTGAAGTGGTGTAAGCGAAATATAAACTGGCCTGGGAGAACTGCACTCTGATCACTTTAACCTAGTCTAAAATTGTCATCTTTCTGTTTTGAACGTTGAACTGTAACAAGAGATTAAAATGTGATGCTAGTTATGAAGAAGTGGTATGGAAGCGATGGAGAGCAGCGGTATTGTCCTTTTGTCTATCATTGGGCTATTACAAGATATTAGCGCTAAAATATGATGCTAGTCATGAAGTAGTGCTGTGGTAAGGATGTAGAGACAAAGCAACGGGATAAGGCGCAAAAGCTGGGAATCTCTACAATGAAACAGTTCAGTCCGGTGGCGTGTTTGCTCTTCTATTATTGCTGATTAAGACGATTCTATTCAGGTTAGGACAGAGTATTCTGAACTAAGGTTAAATGTGGTCTTTACAAATCCCTTTCATGTAACAGGGTATTCCATCCATCCATCCATCCATCCATCCATCATCCAATCCTACGTTGCCCCATGAGGAGCGTAGGAGCTCGGGGCTAGGTAGTTGGTCCTGACATTTAAGATGAGAATGACCAGCCTCACTCTTCCCTGAGTGGCATTACGTGAGCAATAAACCCCATCCACTCCTTGGATAAGGCTGAATCCGATTGGAGTGCAGTAATTACCCACTAAACCACCAGGCTCCAAAATTTTGTTATATGGTTACCACCCAGCGTAGTAAATGGTTTCCTGTGTACAGGAAACCATTTGGCTTGTCACTCAGTGTAGAGTCACCCACAGGCAAAAGGAAAAGGAAAGAATGAAGGAAAGACAGAAGAGGGAGTGTAAAGTCACCCGTAGGCAGAAGGACGAGGAAAGACTGAAGGAAAGAAAAACAGAAGAGGATGGAAGGAAAGAAGTACGGAGGAAAGGAAAAGGCAGACATCCGAGAGCAGCACTACATCGAGTGAGTGGATGGTGAGCGCCCCTGTGGAAGCGGCAAATATAATAAGACGTTACTTGATCGAGGGATTTATGTGGACGAATCATACTCAGTGTTCATGGAGGCTCCGTTTTTACCATGCTAACATAAACTATGGACACTTTTCGAAGAGTTTATTTAAGATCCTGTGTAGATACTGCCTCTGTTGTTTTGCCGTGTTTCAGTAGCGAAGAACGTTTATGAAAGTTTACGTTTGGGAATATATCAGCTTGTCTAGAATATACAACTTTTTTTTTTTTTTTAAATCCGTGAATAAGAAGCATTTGAAGAGGTCATGATAAAATTGCCCTTAAGATTCATTCGGTAACTTCAGCAACTATAGTGAAACGAGTGCATTAGTGACGTGTGTATGACTTTTAGATGATTCATTGGTGTGTGTGTGGGGTAGGGGTTTGTGTGTGTGTGTGTGTGTGTGTGTGTGTGTGTGTGTGTGTGTGTGTGTGTGTGTGTGTGTGTGTGTGTGTGTGTGTGTGTGTGTGTGTGTGAAGCGGCTTGAGTGGGTGACTTGACAGAATACAAAATGTCAGTGGTGATTGTGTTAATGAGAGAGTGCCCCTGCAGACTAAATTAGAGATTATAAAATCCTTAAATGAACTCTCACCACTGTCCATGAATGTACACTGAGGTCACTCACACGTACATCCAAATACGTACACACAGTAGAACACACGCAGGTATACACAGAGGAACACACACAAATAAGTACCCACAAGCAAGAGTTTATTCCTGGATCCTTATATTGTATAGTTTGGTTAAAAAGTTTACCTACTGTTCAATGCTTCTTTATCAATAGAGCCTTGTCCGTCGCTTTCCTCCCTGACACGTCACATAAGTTAATCAGAAGAAACATGTCACTCCTCTCTCAACTTAAGAATATTAGCCAGCAGAGGAAAGTAAGATGCAGAAGAAGTGATATAAGTGAACACAGAAGAATACACAGAAAGAAGCACAAACAAGAACATATTAGTGTGTCCTCACCTAGCACACACAAGCCCCCGACACGCTGATAATTCCCTCTAGCTCCTGTTTCTCCATTATTGACCATAAAATGCCCTCGACACTAGAAGCCTCTGTGAGACGTGGTGTGGGTTTTTACCTCAGTTGCAATGCAGGATTTTTTTTTTTATCCCCTTGCTTCCCTGTTAAATTTCAAACAACAGGTAGCAGAGGAAGTTCTTTTTTGTATGTTGATTAAATATAAATTGCCTCAGTAAAAGAGTTAAGGAGATGCGAGCGATAGTAGAGGTTTTACCAGAAGTCGTACAGTATGGTATAACTAAGGGCTGGTGCTTGAGCTGCAGTTTTTCAAGGCGAGACACATACAGAACAGGAAGAGTATTAGTAGAAAAAATAGTAACAGTAGGATCAGCAGAAGTATTGGCTATAACACTGACTAAAATTGTAGAGGCAGTGGAAACAGTAGTATGAGCGAGAGTAGTAGGTGAAGCAGCAGTGATAGTAGAAATAGTAGTTGGCTGTGGAGCAATAGCATTTGGAAGAGTAGTACTAGGAATACTAGCTAGTGATAAAGAAATAGTGTAAGTTATAGAAACAGTGGTCATAGCAAGAGCAATATAAAGAGAAGTAGGCGGTAATGAAGCTCCAATGATTCAAGGATAGGAGTGACAACAGTAACGGCAGTATTGACATGAGTATTATTTAGTGCTGCAGTGATAGTAATAATATTACTGTAAATGCAATAGCAGTACCAGTAATAGCAGACACAGAAGCAGGCATAGCAATAGAACTATTAGCACGAAAAGTAGATAGTGTTGAAAGCTGCAGTTGCCGAAGACGTGAGCTCCGCCAATACGTTGCACGCTGACGCACGCAACCGTAAATATGACTGCACGCAAAATTTCATGCTAACATACACAGCACGCACCCAGTTTCATAAGACGATCTACATACTCCTGCATGAAAGATTCAGTTGCACAGGCAGGCTCTCTCATACACACACACACAGGCACACTTTTCATGCACACATGCACATTAGTTTTATACACACTGCCCCACTTATGGATGCATAGGCACACACGCACTTAGAATAGACTCATATATACACACACACACTTCTCTTATACATACGTGCATACATACATAAATGCGTGCGTGTTGATTACAAGCACACTTTCTACACTTGCAAAGGCAACACCGCATACTTGCACATATAGCAGACGCACTGACATACTTCTTAACACACACACACACACACACACACACACACACACACACACACACACACACACACACACACACACACACACACACACACACACACACACACACACACACACACACACACACACTCCCATTCTCCCCCCTCCCCCTCAAGCAACCAATCTTCCTCTCAGTGTCTTGATAAGGAAGGGAATTAACGTGGATGAAGCAGGTGATATAGAGGTGACATGATGTGCCGTATACTTCCACGCACCTTTGTCCAGACGTCTCCCGGCCCTTGATGGAGTGACGCCCCCCACCCCGCGTCCTGTCTCCTTCGTCATCACTCACTCCACCTCAGTCTTGTTTTTGCCGTCTGTGCCACAAAACGTTCCCTGTAGCGGTCCACCTTCGTCCTGTGTTCTTCCCTATAGCGGTCCACTCGCCTGCTGTTCTCATCTTCCTCTTTCGCTGCTTCACAGAGTTATTTTTTCTTTCTCTTCCTGTGCTGGGGAGATCTTATACTGAAAATGTGATGCTAGATTTGTTTATATTTTGGGTCGGTTCCTATAGCACGCCCCCCTTGTCCTGCGGTTATGGAGTTATCTTGCCATTGTCATACCACTAACACTTCTTACCAGTTCTTGCAATGTCTTCCATCTTTTCGCTCTCGCCTTGTGTTGTTTTATTTCTTCCACTGTTTTTGTTTTCTCTCTATATCTTACGTTGCTTCACAGTTTTTGGCAGCATTGATGATGTTATAAACTCGATATGTGGTTCATTGTATTGTTGTATCCTGAGCTTTTCCTTGCTAAGGTACTCCCGGTACTCCCGCCCCCTCCTGCCTGTGGTTATATACTGAACATGTCTTTGTTATATCACTTACACTGTCCTTGTTGTGTCTTGCCTCATGCACTGTTCTTGCCATGTCTTCTTTGTCGCCAGTTTCTTCAGATTTTTGTCTTAGCAGAAGAGAAAAAACGATAGATGCTTTAGTTTGTTGTTGTATATTGTGCTGGTTCTCCCTTCGTCTGCGAAAGTACACTGGATTGATCTCGTTGTCTTTCTTCCCTCTTTTCTTGCGTCTTCGTTTTGTCTATGTTGAGGATACTAAAAAATCAATAGGTGTTTCTCCCCGTTGTTTTGTGTTGTTCCCGAAAAATATACACTAGCTTTGTCTTGTTGTCTCTTTTTCGTTACCTTGTATTGGTGTTTCTCAGCGTTCAGAATATTATATACGATATGGATACTTGCACTTTTTGTTAATTTTATGTTGATCCCTGCAGCAGTTCTTCCTTTGCTTGCAGTTGTATCTTTTCTCCTGTCTTACTGCACTGTGTAAATTTTGGTCTGCGTTGAAATTATTATAATTCGATGGGAGACGTATTACTGTATTTTGTGCGGTTTGTTCGTGCAGTGCATTAGACTGACTTCTATAAATGTTGTAGGATGAGGTTATAAAGTCGCAACTAAATATCTCTCGATTTTGTTCTGTGTGCAGTTCAAAACCGTAGATAAAGGAATACTTGTTGGATGGCTCTTGATATCAGAAGTCTAAGTAATAACTCTTCATATATCTCAGTTCCCTTCCTGTCCTCGCACTTGAATGAGGAAAGAGAAGTTAAAAGAGATGCTGGCCTAACAACACTAACTCTTTGGATTCATTTTAAGTAGATTGCCTTAGGCACTTCTGAAAAACCTAATCATCTTGCCCCCATCCGCCTTAGCAGTGACTACCCCTTTCAGTTTAGTGACGTCTTTTCAGCTTTAATTAGCCAAAAAGTCGGACGCTTTATTAAGTTTCAGATGGACGTCTTGCACTGAAGGAGGTAATGAAGGCTGTATCTAACCCTTCCAAATTGAAGAGTCTATCCACAGCTGAAAAACAAAATCATGTGAAAAAATACAGATAGATTGATTTGACTGACAGATAGGTAGATTGATTGCCTGACTGATAGACTGACAGATTGATCGGCTGATATATAGATAAGTAAATAATAAAATAAAATAAGCTGTAAAAACGTCCATGTAGTGAAAGAGTTAAAAATGAAATCACTGTTACAATCCTTAGTCCAGAAGGTAATTGAACACTTTGATTCATTGGCGTGCGAACACGACGGTAGAATTCTTAGAGTAACATTAGTGGATTCAATTAAGTCATAGCTGAAGGAGAGACAATAAAATGATGGGACGAGGCTGTGCATTGGAAGGATCAGATAAGATGTGTATTTTAGCAGTGGCCTCTTATGGAACTGGTTAATTTAGGGTCAGTTAGAGAGAGAGAGAGAGAGAGAGAGTTGCATATCTTGACGCGTACGTTGGACACCATGTGTATTTCTTTTATTTACTTCTTGTCATACTTTTACACACATTATCAGGTTAGGTTATAGACTTGTTTCGTGTTTTGTAAATTTTTAGCGTTCTACGTGTTATCTGTTTCTCTGTGGCTGAATCGGTAGAGAGGCGGCCTGCAGTCCTGATGGACCCAGGTTCGAATCCCGGCTGGGGCAGGGAACAGTTTAAGGATTTGAATTTCATAGAAACAGACTTTCCTGATCTACCAGATGACCCGCCGACATGTCATAAAAGTACCCCCGCTAATACCAATACACCAGTCCTGTATGAGACAGCCCTAGCATGTATTCAATATGGACGGTGGGTGTTAGCGCCGAAGTGGTGACATGTGGAGGTGTAGGAGTACTACTGGGCCTTGGGATAGGCTACTGCCCCCGAGATATAGGCCCTGAAGCCTTTGCCCAGAGTCGGACACATAAAAAAAAAAAAAAAAAAAAAAAAAAAAGCTTCGTCTTCTCTCTGTCCCTTCCCTACCCCCGCTACACGCGCACACACACACACACACACACACACACACACACACACACACACACACACACAAGCCACAAACACCTCTCCCCCCTCGACACCAACCACTGGTATAAGGTTATGTGTGATAGTGACAGCGAGCGATCATGTCACCAGTGATTGCCAACACCCACTGCCAACACTTAACAGGCCCCTGAATCACCACTCGGGTAGACCTGACACCACTACAAGGGATCTGAGTACAAGGGGATTAGAGTATAAGGGATTAGGGCACATGGGATTAGAATATATGGTGATTCGAGACTACGGGATGAGGGTATATGGTATTAGATTGGACTGGAGTAGAGCATATGAGATTAATGTACATGGAATCATACTACAAGGGATCAAAGTACAAGGCATCAGAGTACAGAGGATTAGAGCCGAGTACAAGAGGGAGAGTGGAGGGAGTGAGGCTGGGGAAGGAAGGGGCAAGAGGGAGGTCACCATATTATCATGTTCATCGTCATCATCATTATCACCACCCAGTTACACATGATATCAGCGTGGTGGATAGGGCCAAGGAGTGCCCAGTGAAGCAGACCAGGCAGCCACTCATTCATCACTCAAGCGCCTGCATATCTTAGTTTCATCCCACAGTAGGTTCCTCTCACAGATATGCTTCATTCACAGATAGCGTTTCATTGTTACTTTCGCAATACCTGTCAACTTTCTTGGAAAAAATGAAGTGCAAAGCTTTTCACGTGAATCTCCATATACTGTTTACCTCATCCATCTAGAATTATCCTCTGCTACTACTTAGGCTTCGTCAATTGCCTGTAAATTTCTCGGTTGTTAAGGTAGGGTATCAAGCTATCTTCCTGGCGTACTGCATCTCCTATCTTTAATCTCACTTACTATTCCATCGAAGTACATACTCGTCTATTCTTTAGTATATAGAGTTCCTTACTCAGCATGTTTTACGAACTCTTCTAATCCTTATCTTTTGCAGCCTCTGTAAACCCCATACTTATGTATTCTTCAGGAGACCCATTTTATTTACATACCTTACCATTACACCCTTACAGGCTCTTCATGAAACCTCTGTACTCAGTGTTTGTTCCATCCTTGTCAACACCTTTCAGCCCCTCATTCCTTCTCTGAGCCACTTCGCTTCACATTCTTTTCTTAATTTTCTCTTATGTCACTGCAATAGTCACCTCGCTAGTTGAAGTCTAGGAGATGTGAGAGGAAAAGATTGGATCGAGGAAACAGTGAGAGAGAAAATTTGGGGGATTGGGGGACAGGAATGGGGTAAATGAGGGAGGAAGCGACGAGGAAAGATGGGATACATGAACTGGGAGGTGAAGTGGGATGGTTGGGGAATGAGACTGGGTGAGAAAGTGAAGAAGGTTGGTGGGGAAAGAAAGAGTAATACGAAGGAAGGGGATAGGGGTTGGAAGTGAAGGAGTGTGGGAGGAAAGGAGGAAGAGGGGGATGTTGGGGAAGAGGGGACAGGAGGTGGGGAAAAGGTGGGGCAGAGGGAAAAGGGGGTTGAATTGAATGATAAAGTGTCGCCTGAAGAACTGTGACGAAAATAAAAAGGGAAAGTGAGGACATTGGAGTTACGAGAAAAGGTGGGAGAGGGGAAAGAGTGAGGGGAAGAAGGGGTGAGGGAGGATGCTGGGGGAAGAGTAGGTAGGTACGTAGGTAGGTAGATAGATAGATAGATGTTTAAGTAAAAGAGGAAAGTGGGGTAAGGGAAAGGGAGAAGGAGGGGGGAGGGGGAGAGGGGTCAGTTCACCTTACACCGGCCTGGCTTGCATTAGAGGTGGGAGGGTGAGGACCGATGGAGTGATGGTGTCCATAACCCCCTCTCTCTCTCTCTCACACACACACACACACACACACACACACACACACACACACACACACACACACACACACACACACACACACACACACACACACACACACACACACACACACACACACACACACACGTGCGTGTTCTTGTTCGCGCAGGACCTACCTATCCATTGCTCTTTCATTCACCCCGTCTCCATAGTTATCCGCTAACAGTGTTCATCATGGGTACTCATCATTCGTTGTACCTGTGAAGTCAGAGAGTATGATGTTTTGTGGTTTAAGCAAACCAATCAGTTAAGAAAGTATGATGTGGTATTGCTTAAGTTATACAATTAGGTACGAAGATATGCTATTTGGCCTGAATTATCGAAACAAGTAAGAAAGAGTGATGTTATGTGGCTTACTTTTACCAGTTAAGGAAGAAAGTAGGATGTGCTATGGCTTACTTTTACCAGTTAAGGAAGAAAGTAGGATGTGCTATGGCTTACTTTTACCAGTTAAGGAAGAAAGTAGGATGTGCTATGGCTTACTTTTACCAGTTAAGGAAGAAAGTAGGATGTGCTATGGCTTACTTTTACCAGTTAAGGAAGAAAGTATGAGAAAGTATGTGATAGGGCTTAATTTTACCGAGGGAGTGTGAATGGTATGATGCAGTGTGGCTTTAGTTTCAGCGAAATATAAAATTCACTGATTACAACCAAATAATTTTCATATATTAATTAATTTCCTTCTCTCTTTACAGGTGCGGTGTACCGTGAACGTAAGTACCACAGTATATATTTCTTGGTATTTTTCCATATTGTTGTTTCTGTTTGCAGGGGATGTGTGCACTCGGCAAAAAAAGAAAGAAAGAAAGAAAGAAAAGAAAAAAAAATGTATCCGAACATAGAGCGCCCTACAATATGGCACAACGAACGAAACGCGAAAATTCCCCTTTGAGTGTTAACATATCAGAAATAGTGGTACTCTGAGTTGTAAATGCCATAAGGACGGAATTGCTTAGAGACGCACCAACCATGCTGAGATGACAAAAGCCAGAGTTTATATTTAGAAATCAAGTGTGCCCAGTTGTTTGGATGCGTTTTTTGCTGAGTGTATAAGACGCTGTAAGTAGCACGTTGTTATTTTTGTCTGATGCCTTTGTGTGTACTGAACGTATTAAGTACCACAGTTTTCGGTGATATATGTTTTTTAATGCTTTTTGTCGGTGTTCGGTACTCTGAATTACATAACCCCATTATGTTGTGCTATTTATATTTGATCAAAGCTCTTGGATGTTGTTACATGAGTTTCTATAATGTAATTTTCTGAAGAAGTTTTAAATAGTCGTATTATTAAACCAACTGTAGAAGGTGTAGAAGCAAGTCCTTAATTCATGACTTGTCTCCTATAAAACACATGTGATGACTGCATATCACACATAACATGATTGGCAGAAAGGTTAACTCTATAGTTTCCGTCTTGAGTTTTATTAGTCATGCCAAAATCTACAGACCTGCCTTCCCCTTAGCGATTTAAGCTTTGATAATACGTACCGTAATATCCAAAGGAAAGTTTTTACGAAGCCTAGTATGCATTTGATCGGGGGAACCTTCTGCCAAAAGTTTCCTTCAGCTCGGACTCGAACGCACATACTCTGCATGAAAGGTGGCCACTCAACCAAGCAGGCCACTCGTCACGAAAAAAAAGAAAGAAAGAAACCAAGGCTGAAATTCACGAACAAACTCACAGTCAGTAACCTTATAAACCAGATATGTTTTTGCATGAAAGACAAGGAGAGGAGAACGTCAGTGCTCCCCTACGTCTTCTTGTTCGTTCTAGAAAAAAAAAAAAGTGAGTTACGAGAGGAAATTGATTGTATGTCTGTCTGTTAATCCAGGTCCAACTCGACATGATTGTATCTGAAGACATGTTTTCTTCAGTGGGTGTTTAGAGAGAGAGAGAGAGAGAGAGAGAGAGAGAGAGAGAGAGAAAGGCAAACAGAGAGACCGACAGACAGACACGTGACTGAACTTACAATACAGTGTCCCTCTTGTGTATGTATAAGTGAGCTCATACGCATACACAATCAATCACAACTATCACTATATGGTGCACCTGTGCCTGACTCCAAGCCGGTGTGAGTAATTAACGTGCCTGATGGTGCGGTTAATTAAATGGTGCCCCACTGAGAGGAGTTTGTTTATGAAGGTGCTCGGGGTCTTGTTAGAGATGACTGCTTATGGACCCTGCTAATTGGTCGCTGATTATGGTGCATCTCTCTTCGGTGGCTGAGGGTTTTCTTGCGATCACCAGACGATTTTATTCAGCTTAGGAGGGACACTTTACAGTACACTGGAAGGGTTAGATACAGCCTGCATTTACCCCTTCACTACAAGATGTCTCCCCGAAGCTGAATAAAATCGTCTGCAGGTAGACGGAATAACCAATGAAAGACTTGAGGTGTTAAAGGGTGGCCCAGTGCGAGGAGGTTGTTTATGGAGGTGTGATGGTGTTAGTGGTCGCTTCTTATGATGCCTGCTAATTGGTTCGTGATTGTGGTGCATCTCTCATGGGTGGTTGTGGGCCTCCTCCGTGATGTGGGTACTTTTCTACGACCTTGGCTGGTATTGGCGTTCGTATTGTGTCATTCGTGCGTCGGTGTCATTCGTGCGTCGGCGTCATGCGTGCTCGGTGTCATTCGTGCGTCGGTGTCATTCGTGCGTCGGTGTCATGCGTGCTTCAGTGTCATTCGTGCGTCGGTCATTCGAGCTACGTCGTTCGTGCTTCGGTGTCATTCGTGCGTCGGTGTCATTCGTGTTTCAGTGTCATTCGTGTTTCAGTGTCATTCGTGCTTCAGTAACTGCAGCGTGTCCAGAGTGAGAACCTAGTGTCTCCCAGGCTGTTACCATTGAATGATTTTCCTTAATGGCAAAAATTATGTGTAGGCTCTTAATTTTCGTGTCTAATTATAGGCCTTCTGGGTCAAGGAATATCAAGAACACATATACACTATAGGAACACGATTGTGGTTATAACACCTAAAAGACACTTGATCACAAAATTACTAGTGCACAATATAATTTTGCAGTGAGTCTAAACATTTCCACATTTATGAAGTCTTTTCAGATTGTAATATTCCTGGGTAGCCTAATTAACTCTGACAGCCAGTGTCCCAGAGCTATGTGTCTTACGGAGTGCATTAGGACTGGAATGCATAGGAGTTATACACTACAGCACCTTAAAGATCCAACATTTGCTGATATCAGTTTACGTCTCTCAAACACTGAGTTAAAGCTAAAACATCCTATTGCTTCCCACACTTTTCAAGGGAAGATGGAACTGGTGCTCTTACATGTTTCCAGAATTAAAGTATTGTGTTTTATTTAAGCTTCAATAACTCTTTGTATTTATCGTGTTATTTGTTTGTTGTCCTTGGCGTGTATAGTTGTGGAGAAACATTTGACAAGCTAAAGAGAGACGGTTGACACAGGAAGGAAACCTACTGAGTGTTACGGCGAGTTTATACAAAGGTAACATAAAGTATTGGTGATTTGGTCAGTCCGTGCTGAAGTGAAACAAAAGTGATTTCTCATTGAATATGGAAATGACTATGAAAGAGGTCAAAGCGAGAGTAATGAAAAGGGGGGAGTGAATCTGGCGACGAGTAGTGTGAAATATGATGCTATACTGATGGGTAACAGTGAGCAGGATCTTTGCGGACTGGGTATTACTCACAAAGCAAACCAGACAACTAAATACCCAAATACGTGGCAGACTGGCAGTGACTTGAGGGAATATGGGCAAACATCTCACTCTCCCTTGTCACATACATCCGCGTTCATGACTGACCCCCAAAACAAGCACAAGACCCAACTCAATACCCAGAAACATAGCAGCCTAGGGGAATGTGGACAAACAACTCGCCCTCTCACAGTCACATGCCCACACCCATGACCGCCTCCCTGTGATCCGCCCCAGCCTTGTCTGTATGGAATGCTTCTTGATCCCGCCTACACAAGCTAAAGACACAACTCAATACCCAGAAACACGGCAACGTAGCAGAGCCTTCGGGGAAATGTGAACAAACAACTCCGTCTCTCACAGTCTCTCAGTCACACACACGCACACATACACCGCCCCCCTGTGATCCGTCCCAGTCCTGTCTCGTGTTTGTATCGCCGCCGCCCTCCCCTCACACTTCTGCGGGAGGCCTTGTTGCTGTAAAGGCCTCTGCTGTCCTTATTAGGGAGCTTGCGTCTTCTTTTTCTTTTTTTATCGTCTGCTTTGCCTTACACATTCTTCGTTTTGTTTTATCTTTTTCATCCTTCTGCTCCCATTTCATCTCCTTCTCCTCCCCCTCTAGTTCTGTTTTTCCTTTTCTTTCGCTAGAGAGAGAGAGAGAGAGAGAGAGAGAGAGAGAGAGAGTACAAAGGGAAATAAGCTCCAGTGGATCATTGTATCAAGCAACGGATATCAACGCCAAGGGTACCATACATCCGGATCTCGTATAAACCTCTTAAATACCGGCATGATGGCTTCTTTAATGTTTCTGCCTGCTAAACCTAGACGATTTCCCTCAGCTTGGGGAATATGGGTCGTAAGGGGTAGGTTAGAATGAATAAAGTAATCCCTCTGTTCAGTGGTCTATTTTTGTTCTTGCTTCCATCAGACGATTTTCTTCAGCCTGGATCAAACCATCGTAATAGAGAGATAAGAAGCAGTCTTTATTAACCCTTCAGTACGATGTCTTCTTTATTTTTTTTTTTGTCCATTTTTCCTTCCGTCAAATGCTTCCCTTCAGCCTGAGGGAGACCCGTCGTTAAAGAGACATAAGTAATCGTCCTTAGAATGATTTTACCCATTTATTTCATTCATTATACATCCGGACGATTTTATTATTATTATTATTATTATTATTTTTGGACTTGGTGGAGACATCTCTTAGGCAAGGGGATAATCAGGATGGACGTGCCCCCCCCCCCTCCTCTCCCTTGGATCTGCCCTTCTCCCCGCCCTTCATCTCGCTCCCTGCTTGACCCATCCCCTCCCCTCTCCTCCTCCTCCTCCATCTCCCTCATGGTTTGCTCCTTCCCCCTCCCTCCCCCCACCACAAAGGTCCCGCCCTTGTGTTTTTCTTCACCAATTAAGATGATTCTGAATGCCCACCCATCCTGTATCTCTCTCTCTCTCTCTCTCTCTCTCTCTCTCTCTCTCTCTCTCTCTCTCTCTCTCTCTCGAGCGCGTGTGCGCTTGTGTAGAAAGAATGGTTGATAAGATGCAGAGATATTGAGAGAAAATACCTTAGTGCGTGTGTGTGTGTGTGAGAGAGAGAGAGAGAGAGAGAGAGAGAGCAAGGAGGAAATGGAAAACGTTAAGAGAAGAGAAAATGAAAGGGGAAGTATAGAAGACGAGGAAAAATGGATTGAAAATGGAAGTAAAAAAGCGTGCAGGGAGAGAGACGGGATATATAAAATAAAGCCTAAAAAAAATACTAGGGATGAATTCGAGAAGGCACGGGGTATGATGGTGTAATAATGGGCGTATAGAGTTACTGCTGAAAATTAGAGGCTGTCAGGGCTGAAAAAGTGCTAATATAATTCCTGGAGTCGTACTTGGTCTTGAAACTTACCCTGGCAGACTGGAGGCAGGATTCTCGCGAGCTTAGGGCATTCTCAAGCACCTTTTCCTTCGCGGTTTATTTTGCATATTTCACCTTGTTGTTCTCTCATTATGTTTGGCTTATATTATTTTTCTTATTATGTGTAGCTTATTTGTTTATTAATAATTGCTATTCACATTTACTTCCAAGCTACGTTGCTCACACAGATTGAGTGCTGAGCCAGTCACTACTAGCAAGGAACACTCCTCATCTATAGACATCAGCTTTTATTCTCCCTGCTCATTATTCATCACTGTTTCTTCATTTCCGTCTCCTCACCCCTTAATTTGAAGAGGGTGATGAATGGTGGGAGATGGAATATTCAAGGTCTGATGTGTACAGATGTGAGAGAGACCAACAAGACCCATCTGCCATTTGTATTCATACAGCGACTGCATACACAATCCATGACGTGTTACGCAGCTTGTACTTGTGTTGATATAATTCATAATAGCGACCCATATTATCTGGATATTCCATATGTGCTTCACAATAATGACATTTATTCCTGCTACTACATGGCGATTGTGTTCAGTGTAAGAGAGTCCCTGGAGGTAAAAGGGTTAATGAAGGATGTGTGTAAATCCTGCAAATCAAAAAGTCTCTCCTCAACTAAATAACAGCGTCTCAAAGTCACAAGGACATAATATACGGTACGTTATCTGACTGAAGGGGTTAAAGCAGTATTCCTTCGTGCTTAAGTGTCTTCAGCTCTAGTCATTTGTTTTCGTATGGTTGCGTATTTTCTGTCCTTGCATTAGTTCCCTCACTGGATGAGTAACAACGTGACCCTGTTTGTCCAGCATAATGTGTGTTGCAACAAGGATGAAACCAGTAGGGATCGAGTTACAGTGTATCCCTGCCCTCCCTTCTCTGTTACTGAGGACTGACCACAACCCTCACATGTCTCCTGTCACCACCTACCCCTGTCCCTTCATGTTCTGTATCATCTCTGTAACATCTCAGCCCCCACACCATTATTGCAAGTCCTCTCCATTTTCCCTTCTTTGCAGCAGTCCTTCCCTTCCTCCATCCCTCTCTTTTGTAACCTCTTCTCCCATCCTGCGTCCGTTGCATACACCCCTTCCCCACCTTCCTCTCTTGAAATCCATCCCCCCGCCGTGTAACACCCCTCGTCACTTCCCTATCCCGCCTTCTGTTCTCTTCCGCACCTTAGTTTTTTGCAGTCCATCCTCCCCATTTCAGTCCCTTCCAGACATCTGTCTCTTGAATCCATCTCCATCATCCCTCTCTTGCATCCCTTTCCCATCATCCCTCTCTTGCATCCCTTTCCCATCATCTCCCCATCATCCCTCTCTTGCATCCGCTCCACAGCATCCTCTCTCATGCATTCCCTCCCTAGCATCCCTCTCTTGCACCCCCTTCCCATCATCCCTCTCTTGCATCCCCTCCCCATCATCCCTCCCTTGCACCCTTTCTCCAGCATCCCTCCCTTGCATCCCTTCTCCAGCATCCCTCCCTTGCACCCCCTCTCCAGCATCTCTCCCATGTATTCCCTGCCCTCACTCCTCATTCATGCATCTCCTCCCCTCCCCTCCCTCTTTATCCCTCCTTTCTTTCCTCTCTCTTCCATGTCCTTCCCCTCTCCTGCAGGCTATCAGGGGTGGCTGGTGACGCCCTCCTCCTCACCACGCCCCGTCCCCGAGGACCTCATCGCTAATCTGCCTCTCCTCTGAAGTGACGCCCGCACTCCCACCCCGATCCTTACCCCCACTAGCTCATGCTCCCATCCATCATCATCATCATTATCATCATCATCATCGTCATCATCATCATCATCATCATTATCATCATCATCATCATCATCATCATTATCATCATCATCATCATCGTAACTTTCCTTCCAACTAAACTCGTGAAGGCAAGCACAAGAGATAATGACAGATTTTCAGTGCTGTGTGACCTTGGGCTTTGACTGATTGTTCTCAGAATTGATTACCTTCGTCCTTGCCTTACCCTGAACCCATTGACCAAGTTTGCCCTAAATTGGATCAAAGCCATGTCATGTGATGTTGACCTTTGACTTGTTCTAAAAATAATGAGTGTACTTCTTGGCTGACTCTCAACTCTTTCTCTAAGGTTGGTTAAAATCCGGTTAGAATTGTTGGAGAAAACTAGTACATAGCAACTCAGTCGCTCACACACAAGCACTCGATCCTTTCGTCATTTACATTGTTAAGTAGTCAGTCAATGACAGAGTAACATGTTAAGATACTTATAAGCATCAAAATATGGTGGGGGTAGGATCTAGAAAGAGGGGAGAGAAGGCACAGAAGCAGAATCATCAGAACAACAGTGAAATGGGCCAGTCAGTCATTCACTCAGCAATTAAGACTTCGATATCCTGATTCTGTCTGTTGTAAATGGTGGATACTTTCCCTGAAAAATACATTGTGGAGATGTCCCTGAGATGACTGCATAGCTAGATGATGTTAGTGTTATAGTTCAGTGAGGATGAAGAAGAATGCTCTCTTTTTTTATACGGATATTTTTGCTTCCAAGACGTATTGGAAACTACGAATGGTGATAGCAACGCCCGTCTGTTTCCTTGTAGAGATCCTTCATGGGGAAAAGATTAATGATGGTTACATATAAACCCTCTAGCTCAGAAAAGTCTCTCCTAAGCTGAATAAAATACTGTGATGGTAGTAAGAATAGAATAAAAGAGGTCCTCGAAGCGAAATGGTAAGGATGAGTAATACTGTGAATCTTGTTTCTTTCCATACTTAGACGGCCTTTGTTAATACGGGCCCTGTTTTTTTTATAAGATTGGGCGTAGACTAGGTAATCCGAACCCTGAGGCCCAGCGGTCCTCCTAATGACCAACAGATGCGCACACACCCTCACATGGATACGACTGGGGCGGTGATGAGTGGGTGAGGCTGAGTGTGGGGACGGAAGGCCAGGTTGAAATTGGTTTAATGTGGTGAGTTCGTGTGTGTGTGTGTGTGTGTGTGTGTGTGTGTGTGTGTGTGTGTGTGTGTGTGTGTGTGTGTGTGTGTGTGTGTGAGAGAGAGAGAGAGAGAGAGAGAGAGAGAGAGAGAGAGAGAGAGAGAGAGAGAGATGAAGAACAAGCAAAGGAAATGACAAAGGTCTGAAATGGCTAGATGAAACATGTCAAAAGATACATATGAGAAGGTATAGCTACTTCTCGTAATTACACCTTGGACTGATTGGCTTTATCTTACAGGTGTTGTGAGGTCGATTTTAGTCAGGTCAAACACATGCAGTTATCGTGGAAGCTTTTGTTTGTCAGGTGTGGTAGAGAATTTCCAAACGAAAAATGGTGGAGGCTTGATTGTGTGGCTTATTTCAGAGTACATGACTGATTGTTTTATTAATTTTGTTTTTTTGCTTATTTTGTTTCTCTAGTATTCGTCCTGTTTGCGCGGGTGTGGTAATGGTGATGACGATGGTGGTGGTGGTGATGGTGGTGATGATGAAGGTGTTGGTGTTGATCGTGGTGGTGATGATTGGTGTTGGTGGTGATGAGGGTGTTTGTGATGATGATGGTGATGATTATGTATTTTTTTGTAAGGATGTTCGTAATAAAGTTTGTTTTTTGCAACTTTGACTCATAGTTACACGTAAGCTTCACGAGACGGGGCACTCCATCTTAAAAAAAGCAGACAATCATAATAACTGAGCAGTAACAGACACATCAATCTTTTTCTTTTATTGGTGATACCGTACTCTCCCTGCCACTTACATCAGTTGGCCTTATAACACATTAAAACCATCGACGATCACAACCCTTAGTTCCCACACTCGGCTAGCTCAAGCAAGATGTAGTATAGTGTAATGCAGTCCCAAGGTGTAGTGTGTAGTCCCAGGGTGTAGTGTAGTATCGAGTAGATTGGTGTCAAGGTGTAAGTCTTAATATGCTGTGTAGTGTAGTGTAATTTAGTGCCAAAGTGTAGTATACTGTAATCCAAAGGTGTAGTGTATTATAGTGTAATCCCAAGGTGTAGTGCAAAGTGTAGTGTAGTCCCAAGGTGTGTAATTTAGTATAGTCCCAAAGTGCAGTGTAGTGTAGTCGCCTGTTACGCCCTCTGCCTTAACAGCGGTCTGCTCTCTGTTACCGGCACCCGCACCTCATGGTAATTAACCCATTCACTTCGAGGACGTCTATTTCATTATTTTTTATTTTGCCATCTCCACACGATAATATTCAGGTTACGAGAGACGTTTCGAACTGGGGAGGATAGATATATATATACTTCCCTAACCCTTTCACACAGCTTCCTAACTAAAATGAAATCATCGGGTGGGAATAATTTACAAGGCCCACTAAGATACAGATTTCTCCTTGATTACACCTGTCAAGAGAAGTGAAAAAAAGCTGATATAGAACGTCCAAATTTATTCTGTAGTTCTGTCTATTTGTTGTATTCCTGACGAGATTCAAACTAATATGTCATGTTTTGATACAAGTTTGCTGATAAGACATCGGATTTCCCCTATGAAGTCACCCCCCATCATTTCTGTTCAAGGTTTGCGTGACTGTTTATTGTATTCTTAGCTTGACACGCACTAGTTTCTGTTTCAACGTAATCGCCACAAGTTTCACCATTAGGCATCTGATTTCCCCCATGAAGTCAGCCGCAGGATAAAGAGTGGCGGGGTGGGCAGGGGGTACACCGGCGGACAACAAAGAGGTGATCTGGACAGCACTACCCGCACGAGCCTCTTTGGTGGTGACACGACCCGCCCTCATTACTGCCCTACCCTCCCCGACACCACAGACCTCCCTCCACCCCCCCCCCGCCCCTTTCCACCCTGCATATCCTTTCTTCCTACCTTCCTATTTATTCTTCCTCCTCGCCCCTCCACCACAGCCCCCCCACCCATCCCCTTTCCATCCTTCATATCCATTCCTTCTGCCTTTCTCTTTATTCCCCCTCCTCACCCCACCAGAGCCCCCCTCCCCCTCCCTCGTCTTTCCACCCAATATATTCTATCCTTCTGTGTTCTCCCCCTTCCCTCCCACTTCCTCCCCTTTCCACCCTACATATCCTTTCCTCCTTCACCTCGCTCTGTTCTTCCTTCTTGCCACCCCTCTCTCCCCTACTCCTTTCCCCTACACATACTGTACCTCCCGCTTTCTTCCTCACGTGTTCCCTTCTGTCGTCCATATATCTCCTGTCTCCTCCATGCTCTCCTCTTCCCTCCATCTTCCCTGCATACCTTTCCCTTCTACCTTACTCCTCCTCTCCTGGCATTTAATTCATGGAATAGTTACATTAATTAAAACCTTTTCTGCAACAAAATTAATAACCTCGAAAGGACCAATAGAATTGTTGCAGTTTACTTTTCTTTATGCTCTTTTGTACTGCTTTTTACTCCTTTGTGTCAGTCCCGCCACCTACATTGCGTCCCACTCTCCTCTTCTCCCCCACCACCTCTTTACTTTCCCTTCCACCCTCCTACAAATTCATTCCTCTTGCTTTCCTTCCCGTAGTTGCCTTTCCCTTCCCTCATCTTTTTCCCCGTCCTTCCATCATCCCTACCTACCCTCTTCTGCCTTCCATATGTTCTCCTTCTCCTCCCTCACCTTTCCCCTCTAGCCCTTCACCTTACCTATACACTCAATTCCTTCTTTCTCCTTCCCCAATGTTCTCTCATCTCCCTTCTTCCTTTCCTCTCCTTTCCGCCTTCCCCATACAGTCTATCCGTCAGTCTTCCTCTCCATATGATTTCTCTTTTTGCTCATCTCTCTCCTTTTTTTTCTATTCACATTCTCAACATGCCCAACTTCCCTTCCCTCTCTCCTTCTTTACACCTTCCCTACGGCCTATCCTTCTCCCTTTCTTCCCCTTATGTTCCATTTCCACTTTTCAGACCTGCCTTAGTCTTATTCTTGTTTTCTCCATTCCTCCATCGTTGTTTCACACTGTCTCCTCCTTCCTCCCTCCTCATCCATTTCTCTCTCACTCATCATCCGAGATCCTTCATTCTCCATCTTTGTTCTGCACCCTCCACTCACCTTACCACTGCCTGTTTCATCCACTTCTTCAGGTTATATTCAGTGCTACAAAGACGTCACGTATGTTTGTTTTTCTTGGCAATTTATTCAGGTAGTGTCATTTAATCTCAGCGAAAGTCAGATAAAGTACGCCATGAACAGCATCAGTAGCAGTAGTAGTAGAAGTAGCAGTTGCTTGTGTTAGCCCAATGCAGGACAAAGGCATCCTCGAAATGTGTCCAGTCTGACCAGGTGCAAGACTTTCCAGTCGAGCCCGTCATAGTTATTGAATTCATCCATCCTTTTCGTCTGTTCACCTTTTTCTCTCACTCCTTCTGTTATATTACTTAACCATCTGCACAATCATATACACTGGAGAAAAAACTTCCTACAGTTATTATTAAAAGAAAAAGAATCTGTTGCGAACCCCTCTGCCTGTTCCAGTGGTTCATTATTTTGTCACTGAAGCTTTACCCCAAAGTCACAACTCTTCAAGTGTAATTTTATTTTCGTTATCGTTACCGAGATTTCAAAGATGTCCACCGTGTTAACATCAAACAGCATAATGCGGATCTTGAATCCGTAAAAGGCTTTTTTTTTTTTTTGGTGGGGGTCATTTAGTGCCTGTTTAACGAGTAAGCGCGTTTCACTGCATGATAGTAGCATTTGTAACGTCAGGCTCGTCTGGACGTGAATCGAGCTGACTGCGGGTCAGAATTGCCCTTCTGTCGCAGTCCACCATCCTCCTTTCGGGGGATAAGGAAGGGACTGATGGATTTATGTATAGCTGAGCAGATCATTCGCCTGGCAGCATCAAAGCCACCACGTGAAAGCATCGCTGTCCAACACCATATAAGTGAAACGCATGGATTATCGTCAGTATGTCTAGAACAGACGAGATTCTGTTCCATACTGCGACCCCCACACAAACAACTCCAGAGCGCCTAGTAAAGATCTCCTCATCCCAGTGTCGTCTCAAACTCCGCGCCGCTTCTCCAGCATCTTAAATCTTCCGCTACGGCAAGAACCGCGTCTAAGAAGTCCCGTTTCCCCCCGCATCAGCCCCTCGCCTTCCACACCTCTGATCACCAACTCCGGCACAAGTTTGGATCGGGATGGCAATCTTTTATTCATGGCGGGAGCGCGTCTGTGGCCCTGCAGGAACGCGTCTCTGGCGGTGATGCAGCCTGTCACTCACACCTGTCATCATAGTGTCTGTATCACCTTTTATACATACCTTACGCAGCCTTAAGTAATACCTCGCATACACCCCGACTTACACCTGTCACCCTAGACTCTGTGCCAGTTTGCTGTGTACGTCATATTCACTCTTAATTTATCACACTAATGCCCCTCCATGCTCGTAGTCATTGCAAACACCCCCCCTCCCCCCCACACACCATCATACATCTCGCACATCCGGTTTCATACAGCACACTTCATCCTCAGTCAGTGAACATTGCTGAAAAATTATTAAATTCACTAAACCCTCACCAGATAGCTTGTTAGTCTGTCATACTTGCCTCTCATCCTGCTTTCCACACCTCCCGTCTTCATCCTATACCAGATGTGCCATATTAGAAAATTATCCAGGTCTCAAACTCTCACCAAGTAACGTATTCTAATGTCTGTCATGCTATGTCTCTCCGTTCTTGCATTGCCCCTCCATGCTCATCATACACCGTCTTGCCTGCATAACAAGTCACCATCCACAACCAATTGGACAATATTAGAAAACTCTTCAGAAACCCGTCTCTGTCCTTAACCAGGTGCACAGTACTAGAGGCTGTTAAGTTCTCTGGACCGCTCACCAGATGAAATACTAGTGTTTATACAGAGACTTTTCCTCTGTTAAGCAAAAGCGTTTGGTAGCCTTAAAAATATATTCATTATATTAATGCATCCACTGCCTGAGTAACTGCCAAAGAGAAAAGATAGCTCTTAAAAACGTTGCAGTTACGGATGAAATGTATCCACGGAACGGTTGATATTATTATGAATATGTCTTTTAGACAGCTAAATGCGAGTGTGTGCAGCAGACAAAAGTAGCAGCTTCCAGTCTTTAATACGAATATGACAAAGTATCAATATTAAAGTATTCATTGTAGTACACTCTCGCCTTGGAACACTTGTGAAGGCAACGAGTGTAGATTTAGTACTAAATTTACTTAAAGTGTCGATCACTTTTTACGACTGAAAGCGTAAGTATAACAAGAAATCCCAGTTTAACAAAAAGGCTTCGTACTACTTACACACACACACACACACACACACACACACACACACACACACACACACACACACACACACACACACACACACACACACACACACACACACACACACACACACACACACACACACACACACACACAATAAGTATACATAAAAAAATCACACAAGGACAATGTCATTTTCACCACCAGCCTCTCCTTTTCGAGCAAGACTTTAAACACTCGTCCTCTAAGAAATGAGAGAGAGAGAGAGAGAGAGAGAGAGAGAGAGAGAGAGAGAGAGAGAGAGAAACGAATGACTGTACTTCGACCCCCACTATTTTCCCCCCCACCTTGCGTACGTACAAGCTGGCGTAGAGTCAAACATGCAATATTTTCATTACCCCCACTCGCTAATTAAGGGGTAGGGCTGTCGAGGGGCACAAGAACCCACCTCTGCACTCATTCTTCATCTCATTGTCCGAGGCTGCAGTAAAAAGTTGGGCTTTGGCTTGAGTGACAGTGACGGATGGCCTGAGAGAGGGAGAGATGGAGTGGAGTTTGGGTGCTGGGGTGTGGGGAGGGCAGGGTGTTAGGGGTGGGTGATGATGTGTGAGGCGAGGTAGGGAGGGGGGATTGATCTGATGGGAGGGTGAGGGATAGATAGGAAGGGGAGGGATAAGGGGGAGATGAAGTTGAGTTTGGGTGCTGGGGTGAGAGGTGGGGAAGGTATGGGGTGAGAGGTAGGAATGGGGGGATTGACCTACTGGAAGGGTGAGGATGAGGGAGGGGAGGATACTGTGAAAGGGGAAGGATAAGGGATTGGATGGGAGGGCGATAGTCTGAGAGAGGGAGAGATGGAGTGGAGTTTGGGTACTGGGGTGTGGGGTGGGGAGGGCATGGGGTGAGAGCTAGGGAGGGGAGATTGATCTGGTGGAAGGGTGAGGGATAGGGAGGGGAGGGTACTTTGAAAGGGTAAGAATGAGGGGTTAGGTAAGGAGGGGGATGACCTGAGCGATGGAGTGGAATTTGGGCGCTGGGGTGAGGGGTGGGGAGGGTGGGATGGTGTGTGGGGTGGAGGGATAGGACGTGGGGAGGGGTGATTGATCTAGAGGAATTCGAATGAGGATAGGGAAAGGGGAGTGTTGTGGGGACATGGAGAATAGGAAAAGAGGATTGTTCTTGAAGAGTGGAGAAGTTAGAAAGAGGGAGGGTAGTGTGAAAGGAAGCATGGAAAGGGCATGATTCTGTGAGAGTTGGCATGAGGACCATAGTGGGATGGGTGTTGTGGAGGGGTAAGGGTGAGAGACAGGGAGGGGGGATGGTGTGAAGAATGAAAGAGGGAGGGCTAGGGAGGGAGAAGGATGGTTTGATATAGTAAGGGCGAAGGACAGGTAAGGAAGGGTTGAGTACTCAGGAGGGAATATAGTGTGAGGCAGGTCTGGAGGGACTGAGTAGGAGACAGAGAGGGATTGCTGTGAAAGCGGAAGGGTGAGGGGAAGTGGTTGCAGTAAGGGAGTGAAGGGAGAGAAAAGGGGAAGTGCTTTGGATAAAAGTGTAAGACAGTACAGAGAGAGGAATAGGGTTTGCAGAAGGGGTGGGGAAGATGAGGAAAAATGCTGTGGATGGAAAAGAGAGAGTGAGTGTAGGGAGTGGAGTAACGCTAGAGGGAATGGGGGATCAGGAAGAAGTGGGTTTGTAAGTATGGGATAGGAAAGGTGGTTTCTTGTGGGAAAAAAGACAGAGAAGAGGAATGGGGAGATGGGAAAGTCTAGGAGGATGAGTGTAAGAGGAAGAGGGACATCTGTAGGGGAAATATTTCTATGGAAGAGGAAATAGGAAAAGCCAAGAAAAGAGACTGTTGAGAGAAGTGGGCCCAGGAGGGGAGAGAAGTGGATCGAATGAAAGGGAAGGAAAAGGGGAAAATGGCAAGAAGAAATTTGGAAGGTCGAGGAAAAGAATGGCTGAGAGAAGAGAGCTTGGGAAGGGAGGATGGAAGAGAGAGGGGAAA
Source organism: Coenobita brevimanus (assembly GCF_032717465.1). NCBI lineage: Eukaryota > Metazoa > Arthropoda > Malacostraca > Decapoda > Coenobitidae > Coenobita > Coenobita brevimanus. The sequence goes on along the minus strand of NC_137005.1, from coordinate 5,828,365 downwards.
AGGGCAAGAGTTAATGGGAAAGGCCAGGGAAAGGGAGAGATGAGAGAGAGAAGGACCAAGAAGGGGAGGGAAAAGATGGAAAGGGAAGCCGACTAAGGAGAGGAAGGAGCTGGAAATGTTAAGGAAAAGGGCTGCTAAGAGAGGTGGACCTAGGAAGGGAAGAGAAAGAATGAAAAGGAAGGGGAAAGGGGGATCACTCACGAGGGGAAGGGATGGATAAGAGTGAAAGAAGGGAGAGGAAGAGGGATCAATCGCTTAGAAGAGGCTAGGGAATGGGGAGGACAACTCAAGAGGGGAGGGGAAAGGGCGAGGGCACAGGAGATTAAGGAGGATGCAGGGGGACGAGGAGGGAAGGGGCAGAGTAAACGAGGGAGGTGGGAAAAAAAGGAACGATAGGAGGGATCAATGCAGGTAGGGAGAAGTGTGCAGTCTTAACATTTTTCTTGTTAGCTTTTCTGTTTTGTTTTCTTTTTGTCCTTATTAAAACACATATAAAAAAGTAGTCTCAGCATTTTTCGTGGTAACTTTTTCTGCTTGGTTTTCTTGTTAATTGTCTGTCTGTAACATTGAAAATACAGTCTTAGCATTTTTTCTTGTACTTTTCTCAGCTGTTTTCTCATTAATTGCCATTTTTCAGTACATTAAAAGTGCAGTATTAACATTCTTTTTTCGTGGAGCCTTTTCTCTGCTTCGTTTTCTGTTTAAATGTCATTCTGAAATAGGTTAAATGGCTTCTAAGGCGAATTTAGGTGTCTGATCTTTCTGGTAGCAAATTTATTAACACAGCACATCGAGAAAGGAAACTCTAATATTATAGCCAGCCATCTTAGTGACGCCGAAAAAAAGAAAAAAATAGTTGCGTGCATTCTGGTTGGGAGGTCATCAACAAACAGAAGTAAAATTTCAGTTATTTATAAATTGTTTAGGCTCCTATATTTTAATTTTTAGTAGATAAGTATGAGAACATGTGAGAACTGTGTGTGTGTGTGTGTGTGTGTGTGTGTGTGTGTGTGTGTGTGTGTGTGTGTGTGTGGTGACGGAGAAGCCCAATTGTTACCAGTTTTTGTAAAGGTGTGAGCGACCATAGGAGGACCCGTGCCTTACCGTGTCCTTCCTTATCTTGCCCTCGCATCCCCTCTCCCTTCCTCTCTCATCCCTTCCCCTCCCTTCCCCTCCCGTCCCCTCCCATCTCCCTCCCTCTCATCCCCGCCCCTTCCCTCCCCTCTCCTCTCATCCCCTCCCCTCTCATCCCCTCCCCTCCCCTCCCCTCTCCTCTCATCCCCTCCCCTGTCTTCATTTCTCATTTCAGTCCCTTTCCCCGTCCTCCCCTTCCTTCTCATTTCCATTCCCCTCCCGTCCGCTCTCTTCTCCTCCCTCCTTTTTCAACCCTTGTCTTCCCCTCTCGTCCCCTCCCCTCTCATCCCAGCCTCTCCCTTCTCCTTTCATCCCTTGCCTTCCTCCTCCTTTTCATCCACTCCCTTCCTCAATCATTCCCTGCCATTTCCTCTCACACCCTCCCCTCTTCTCTCTCCTTCAGTCTTTCCCTTGTTTTCAATCCCCTCTCTAGCTGCTCCCTTCCCTTCTGCCACCTTCCCACTCCGTGTCTTCCCCCTTTATTTTCATCTCCCTTTACCTCGATTCATTTTCCTTATTTTCTCCCCTCCCGTCTTTCTCTCTAGCTACCCATCTCCTCCTAAACCACTGTCTTTCACTTCGTCCTCTCTCATGCTCCCTATCTCCTACTCAGGCCTTCCCCTCCCTCCCGTTCAGTCCCTCCATTCCTCTCGTATCCCATGTCCTACCTTTTGCCTCTCCCATTCACTGTGTCGTCTCCTTCTCCCTATCTAATCCCCAACCTATCTCCTCCCTTCTTTTAATCAATCCCCTCTCCTACATCAGCCTTCTCTTGCCTCATAATTTCCCCATCCTCTCTCCTCCCTATCACCCCCTGTCTTTTGGCTATCCCTTTGTTCAACTTCACCCTTGTTTCCATTCCCCATTTTCTTTCACTCCGCCCCTTGAGCCTATTTCTACTCCCTATGTCCCTATTTATAGTTCTCATTTGGGCTTAGTTATTTCTAGTTCTCCAATATTGATCATTTTTACTCTTAGGGAAACTTTCATAGGCCGTACTTCTGATGGTAGAAATAACTGAATTTAGAGTACAATATCTTTCCTGCATTCATCGTCCCTTTCCCCATACGCAGTCTTTATCTATTTATTTATTTATTTATCTATCTATTTAATTTACTTATTAGTTTCTGCATTCTGGCCTCATACGATCCCACCCCCCTTCCCTCCTCCATGTTACTCGTGTTTAATCTTTTTTTTTGTTTTTCAGCATTCATCCCCTTCCTCATACGCTGTTTTCGTCTTCTTCCTATTCTTTCTTTTTCGCTTTTCTTTATCCTTTTCTCCTCATTTTCTTTTTCTCCTTCTTCTCTTCCCTTCATCATCTTCTTTTTCTCTTTTCATGTAATCCCTTTTTCTTTTCTCTATTTTCGTTTTCTTTTCTATTTTTCTTTTTCAATTCTACCCCCCTACGATTTTCCTCACCACGTGCGTTTATTTCTGTGCTTTGTGGTCGCATTACTCCTGCTGCCTTCCCCTCCTGATCATGTATTTACCCTGTTTTTTGCCTCAGTTTATCCCTGCTTCCATCACCCACGCTCTCCATTCCTCGAAATTCCCTCTGCTCCTCCTAGATCTCCATTTTTTTCCTCCGTCGATGATCTCCTCCATCATCTGTCCCTCCCCTGATCCCCCCCTCCCTCCTATTCGCCTTTTTTCCACTGTTTCTCATCCATATCTTCTGTTATGCCACTCCCACGTCTGGCTCTCCCTTCAGTCTCTCTCCTTACTTTATCTCTCACCCTTTATTCTGTTTCATTTTCCTCTTCCATCCTTCACTGTCTCTACTTTCATCACATGTTACTTTCCTTCGTTTACTCTTTTCTTTAGTCTCCCCTCTGTATCTCCTCACCTTTGTTTTCTCCCTATTGGCCATTGCTTCTTCTCTTGTATCTTTATCACTGTTCGTCTTTTCTTTCTTCTCCGTCCTGTCTCCTCTCCTCTTGCTCCCATTTCTCTTCTTCCCTCCCATTCTCCCTCTCTTTCTCTTGCTTCATCTCATATCTCTCCCGTCCCCTTCCCTCCTGCCATCTCTTTCCTCCATCCCTCCATCCTCTCTCCTTCCCCCCCCCTGTTTTTCCTTTACCTTCCATTCAGTTTCTCTTCGTCTCTGTTGTCTTCTCTCCCTTCCATCTTCTCTCCTCCCCTACATTTTTTTTCTTCCATATCTTCACTGTTTTCCTGTCATTCCTTTTCTCTCTAGCTTCATTCCATTCTCTCCCATCACTACAATCCACCCTTTCTGTTTCTCTCCATCCTCTCCCCTCCCCTCCTTCACCATCAACTCCATCCAACACCTTTCTCCTCCTTCCACATCACCTCCATCCTCCATCCTCCCCCATCTCCTCTCCTTTCCCATGCACAATCTCCATTCCATCATCTCCATCCAACACCCTTCCCCTCCTTCCACATCACCTCCATCCTCCCCTCCATGTATCACCCCCCTCGCCTCCTTCCCCATCTCCATCCATCCCCAACCCCTCCTTCCCCATCAAGTCCTTTCTCCCTCCCCCTCTTTGCATCACCCTCCCTCCTCTCCTTCCCCATCATCTCTATCACCCCCACTCACCCACCCTCCATGCATCTGCGTGAGGTGGGACGGGGCAGCAGGCGGCCACGGAGAAGGTAATGACAGGTTCAGCATTACCCCGAACCCCAGGCGACGCGGGTAGGGGCATACATTACACGCACGTCCCTCACTAATCTCCCGGCCCGATCAAAACTGTAACTCGGGAAATCGATCACTGTGCTCACCCCTCACGCCCACACGCTCGCCGGACCCTCTCATCCACTGCTGCGGTGGGTCTGGGATGGCTAGATCTGTATTTGGAACACTATCTAGTCCACACGGTGATCTCCCCGCTTGATGACGACTGCATCTTGGGAAATCGATCACTGTGTTCACTCCTCACGTCCACACGTTCGGTCTCCCATCTTTGGGCCCGAGATGGCTAGATCTTTATTCGGGACATTGACTCCTCGGCCCTCCTTTACTAATCTCCGGAACTGCATACCTGGGAATCGATCACCTTGTTCACTCCGCACGCCTACACGCTCGTCGGACTCTCTCATTTACTATTGTGGTGGGTCCGGGGTGGCTTGCTCTTTATTTGTAACCCCAAGTTTTTTTTGTTTTTTTTGGAGGGGGGGACTCGATCAAAATCTGGTACTCTGTAGATCGATCACTGTGTTCACTTCTCACGCTCACATGCTCAGCGGATTCTCAGCGAACGTGGTATGCAGAAACTTGTGATTAGCTCCCACTCGTAAATAATCAAATCTTCTTTTGCAGGAACACAAGGTATGAGAGGTTTTTGTATTCACTCTATGTCCTTCCTAAAAATAATAATAATAAAAATAATGATAATAATAATAATAAGAATAAGAATAATTATAATAATAATAATAACAACAATAATAATAATATTACGACAGGAGATTATTTTTAAGTTTGTTCATGACTTTGAGCCTAGATAGTTATTTCCTACTTCTCCTATACGAGTGTCCTGCCGTAATCTCCGCGCTCAATCAAAACAGAAGGTTTGGAAATGGATCACAGTACTCACTCCTCACGCATACATACCTGGCTGCCATTCTTCCGTATTTCCTTAGATGAACCCATTTCGACACCGCGTGTTAGGTTTACTTTTTCCCAGAATGAGGTTCTTTATTTATTTACCGGCAGTCGTAACCTAACCAGCAGACTAACCTGACGTAATCCAGACCATCGTGGAAAAGAAAAAGAACACCAAATCGACTGCGGCTCTGAAATCTGCGTCTGTGTTGGGTAGATACTTATTAGCAAATGCCACCTCCATCACCACCTCCATCTCTATACCCACTACCATCACCACCTTCTCTGTCACCACCCCCACTACCATCACCACCTCCACCACCACCTTCGTCACCATCCCCACTACCATCATTACCTCCATAACTATCACCTCCACCACAGGGTACCACCATTACCACCTCCATTACCCCCTCCACCCCCTCAAGCACCACCACCACCTCCACAACCACCCCACACTAACGACCCCCTGCGCCTCCACCACCACCACCATTACCACCACCATTACGCCCTCCATCACCTCAGGCACTACCACCACCTCCACTACCACCTCACACTACCACGACCCCCTGCGCCTCCACCACCACCACCACTACATCCCCAGCGTGGCAATAATTTCCCACTCATCTCCTCCACGCCCCCTGTCCCTCTCCCGTCCACGCCCACGCATGCCATCGTATTCTCACAACCACCTGCAAGTTGCAAGATCTCGCTGCAAAACACACACACACACACACACACACACACACACACACACACACACACACACACACACACACACACACACACACACACACACACACACACACACACACACACACACACACACACACACACACACACACACACACACACACACACACACACACACACACACACACACACACACACACACACACACACACACACACGACTAACCTTTCACCTTTCACGCTTCTCGTATAGTTTCTTCACCTGTCATTTCCTCCCATTTACTCTCTGCACCTACTCCCACTGTCCAATTATTCCACTCATTTCCTTCCTTCATCTCGTTCATACCCACACCATATAACATTTCCCCACACATTTTTTCCCTTCATCTCCTCCATAAACACACTTCGCCCATATTGCTCCTTAACCCAATTATCTCTGACTTACGGTATTTGTATTTTATCGTGACAGTTCCCAAAAGATGTTATCTGACTTGGCAAAACCCTCAGCAGCAAGTGTGTTAAACTGTCTTAATCAATCTTTGGGTTGATGATTACTACCCTTGTACATTATTTAGGCTGACGACGGACGATTTTATTTAGTTTTGGTCTCTCTCTCTCTCTCTCTTTCTCTCTCTCTCTCTCTCTCTCTCTCTCTCTCTCTCGTAAAAGTAGTAGTAGTAGCAGCAGCCCTAGGTTCATCTTAAATTGAACTGAGGGGACTGCAGGCTGAAGTTACCCCCCTCCTGCAGCCCACCATCCTCTTATCATGGGGAGGGGGAGGGAGTTGAGAGACGTTTGTATAACCGGGCAGTGGACCCGCCCAGTTATAACAATGCCACCACGTGAAGGGACCCCTCTCCAGCACCACCTCTCGTTGTGAAAGGGTTAGGTAGACTTCCAGATCGATGCTTTCACTGGCTATATCTTTCACGTCAACGTATTGCCTCCCACGTAAAATCTAACACACGACGCACCAAGCAACCTCATACATATCGATTTATATAACTTTATCCAGTTTATGCAAAGTACACTTCGTCTCTGGGAAACTGCGAGAAAAAGTAATATGTTCGTATGATAAGTTCAGTCGTACAAACAACTGCAGAAGGAAAGGGTGTTGTACAAGAGTCTTTAATTTTTTCACTCTAATAACGCCTTATTTTTATTCGCGTCGCCTCCAGACGAGTTTGAAGGAGTCAGAGGTGATCACTGTTTACTTTGAGCGCGAGAGAGTCTTCCTAATCTAACACATGTATATTCGACTTGCAGTAGACAGAATATTTTTATCATCATAATCTTATCCATGACTCCCAGCTGCAGAGGAAGTGAGGTTGGGTCCAGAGACAATGAGAGATATATACGAAAGTGGGAGACCTATTGATAGTGCAGTACTGTATGCCCAGTTAATGACCCACAATCATTCACACCCCATTTAAGTCTTCGGAAGCCTGGATCCACCTCACAGTCATGACCATCTGCACTTATTCATCTGTCTCTTTACTGATACACTTGTCAGTTAGTTATTCCATCGGCTGTCGGGTTAAAAAGGGTGCCAAATCCTTACCATAGGCTTCATCTGCATCTGCTCCTTCCAGCTAGGCTAGTTCTCCTTAGCAGTTTCTTAGCATCATCGGCTTTCTTTTTTTTTTTTAATAACTGAATAGAAGAAGGAAAAACAATGAATAAAAAAAAAAATAATCCATACACCAGATTACTGGTGTCCTCTGTTCATAAAATATCTGTAACAGTTAGACTTGAACAGCTGTAGGTTGAAGTTTGGAGGGAAACAACTCTGGGGAAGCGAGTTCCAGAGAGATGCAGTTCGGGGAATGAAACAATTCTGATAGGCAGAAGTTCTGCAATATGGCTGAGTGATATTCCAGTCATGAGCGCTACCAGATGCCCGTGTAGCACGAGGGAAGGCATTGAGAGGTGGCACCATGGACGCAGCTTTATCTGAGCATTTGCCATAAAAATATCTGTAAAATAATGCAAGGGAGGCAACATTCCTTCTTGTAGGGAAGGTAGTTTATTTGTAATGGCAGGGTTGTTAATAATTCTAACAGCTTTGTTCTGAATTTTGTCTAGTTGTTTTAATGCAGTCTCTCCACATCCATTCCACAAAGGTGAGCAATATTCAAGCTGAGAGCGCACATGACTCTTATAAATTATAGCTAACTGCTCGTCAGTGAAGAAGTTACGGACTCTGTACAGTAATCCAAGTTTCTTTTAGGCGGTTTTAGCAAGTGATCTAACATGAGAGGTCCAGCTGAGGGCATTGTTAAGTGAGACGCCGAGAATTTCTTACTCACTCATCAACTATATCCATTCACCTTCTTACCAACCTTCCTCCAAGCTTCAGACTCACTCAGGTATACTTTTTTCACCAATCTGTCAATATCCATTCTCTCCCTATGACCATCCTGTATCTAAGCAGGCACTCTTCTATGCATCCTATTCACTTCTTTCACTAATCGCTATATTTCTTATCCTGTCTATTCTGCTTGCACCACACACAGTCCAATTTCCACTGTTACTTTTGACTTTTCACACTTATGCCGTACCAAAGTCTCCTGCTAATGCGGGCAACAACACATCTTTATTCAGTCCTCTTGCAGCATTCCTACTCAGATCTCTGTATCAAGGCCTTCTTAGTACTGACCACCCTTTTTTTTTTTCCTAAGCACCTTTAGTTTCCACTTGCTTTGAATAAATACTCCTCTTTTTATCAACACTGCACCGAGCTACTTTCGTTCATTCACCAATTCATGTCTTCATTCATCAGCACTTCACACTGAGAGTCACCTTCTCTCAACAACCATCATTTTTTACCTTTAAGGAAAAAATCATAATGTGGATGACGACAACAAGGTCAAGGGGGGGGGGAGCTCTAATCCCTTCACTCCACTGACGTATTTTATCTTACTCTTACTATAACAACTGAAACTCATTTGAGGGGAAACTTTCTTGAGCTGGAGAGGTTAGGTATTGTCTTCATTAACCTTTTCACTCATATTTTTCACCTAAACTTTAATAAAATGGTCAGGCAGCAGTATAAATAGGATTGAAGAGCAGGTCGTTGGGATGAAGTGGTTAAGTACGTTCAAGCTGCCCCAGTCATACCTCGGGCTTTCAATACATCATTATCCAGCCAGTGTCGCCTTTCCCTTCCCCTCGCCCCCCTGCCATTTCAGCCCCCCTCTTTCTTCCCCCCCTCTCTTTCTCCCCCTCCTTTTCTCCCCTTACTCTTTCTCCCCCTCTCTTTCTCCCCCATTACTCCCTGTCTCCTCTGTTTATCTCCCTTTCCTGTCTTTCTCCCCCATTTTTCCCCCACCCACCCCTTTCCACAGTTTCTCCGCCTCCCATTCTCTTTCTCCCTCCTTTCATCCCTTCCCCCGAATCCCCCCTCTCTCTCCCCTCCCCCAATTTCTCTCTCACTCCCCCTTCCCCAAATTCTCCCCCTCTTCCCCCCCCAAACCTCCTGGAGACCCGCCAAGACCCTGGGTGAGCTTCTTAAAAAAATATATATGAACCGTCAGCCGCAGGTCGCTATAAATCAGAGAGCGACGTTAACTCACATAGGGTCGGGCCTGGAGCTCTGTACGCTGACATGTCTTCCGTTCCGACCACAACAAGAGCAACACCGTATTCCCGTCGGCGTGGGTGGCTCCGTAACACTTCTCCCGATGCGATTGATTGCGCGTTTTACTGCGTGGTGTTGGGAGGTCTCGTAAGACTTCTTCCTAGATGATCAAGTCTGCGTATTACTTCTTGGTGTGGGAGGCTTCGTAGCGCTTCTTCCTTGGCGGGTGATTCTGCGTACTACACTCTTTTGTCCTCTTGTACAGATGTAAGTTTTATAACTCCTTCACTTCCACGAGTAAGGCGCTCTCCGAAGTCAAGAAAATTATCTGGTAACATTAACAGTAAGGTATTGATAGCGTGCTCGGGTTGGATATGTAAACACACACACACACACACACACACACACACACACACACACACACACACACACACACACACACACACACACACACACACACACACACACACACACACACACACACACACACACACACACACACACACACACACACACACACACACACACACACACTATACGGCACCACAGAGCATCGAGGCATCAAAATTATACGTAGCCACAGAGGAGAGCAACAGAAATCGATCCACGGCCCTGGAGATAAGAACGACTGCATGTCTGTGTTCTCGTTTGTTTCGGAAACTCGTACCACTGGTTCCTTAGCGATTGGTTGTGCATCATACATCTTAGTACCCTCTTGTGCTGTGCGTTACTAAAGCATGCTATGCTGAGATTTTAAAGAAATATTCATGACTTGCATGAAAGAGAATGTGAAGGTGTAATATGCATAATAAATTACCAAGTAAAAGGTGCAACAACTCCTTCACTCTAACGGGTCCACGGCCCACAGAGCCACTGGTCCATATTGTGATTTTCTTATGAAATGTAAAGTGGCTCAGCTAAAATTTTGAGTTAATTTAACATGTCAGTCGCTGCTTCAGCTGACTGATAGACGATTTTCAATTTCGGCAATAAGGAGGCATTTTGCCGGCTTTCTTACGAAATGCAAAGTCGTTCAGCTTGAGATTTTGAGTTGATTTGACGTGTAAGCTCTTGCATCAGCTGATGCACCAGCTGTTTATTTAGCAGTTTTTAAAAATTTGCCATAAGGAGCCATTTTCAGTAAAACAGTTTCACATTCTCTGAGTTTAAAAGAGAAACTTAAAAGTCCATAATAGTTTCGCAGCAGGCCTGTGAAGATAGTCTCATCTTGTTTCCATTATTATTATTTTGTGTGTGTGTGTGTCTGTGTGTGTGTGTGTAAATAGATACAGAGAGAGAGAGAGAGAGAGAGACAGAGAGAGAGAGAGAGAGTAGTGTTGGAGTGAGGGCCTCTCTCTCTCTCTCTCTCTCTGGGCTGGCCTAAAGATTAACAAGTAAGCGGGGTGGAGGGAGGGAGGAAGGAGGGCGGGCTGGGTGATAACTCGGCCCGGTAGACACGCTGGTATTGATATTTCATAAACTTGCCCTCCGCTGAAGCCGAGCCCACCCCCAGCCTTGCCTTCCCTTACCCTGGCCTTGCTGTGCCCTCAGTTTGTCTCTCTTACCCTCAGTTTTTCTCTCTTGCCCTCAGCTTGTTTCTCTTGCCCTCAGCTTGTTTCTCTTGCCCTCAGCTTGTCTCGCTTGCCCTCAGTTTGTCGCTCTTGCCCTCAGTTTCTTTCTCTTGCCCCTGTGCCTTTTTTGATCATTTATTCTCTTGTCTTTTTTTCACCTCTTCTTGTTCTACTAATAACTGTCCTTGCCTTTCCTTGTCTTCCCTTGCTCTGCCCTCAGTTTTCCTCTCTTGTCCTTCTGCTATGTTTGTCTTCTCTTTTTTGCTGTCATTGTCCCTCTTATCAACTGTTCATAGTCCTAGCTCCTCCTCCTTTCAGCTGCTTTTGCCCTTCCTTTCCTCTGCCTCAATTTCTCTCTCTTGCGCTTCTGCTTTTCTTTCCTTCCTTCAGCCCTTCTTACTGCACTTTCATCTGTTTTTGCCTTTTCGTCAGCCCTTCTTTCAGCTGTTCATGTCCCCCTTTCAGCTGGTCACATCACTACTCTCCTGCTGTTCTGAACTTGCCTGCTTCTTTTTTTTTTTTTTTTGTCATCTTTTTTCTCTTGTGATGTTCCTTTCAGCTCTTCTTATTTTACTTTTTTTTTTTGTGTGTGTGTAGCCTTCCCTTCCCTTGCCTTAGCCTTACTTCAGCTTTTCTCTCTCCCTTTTACTGTTTTTTTTCTTTTGTTCCTGTCCTCTTTTCGGTTTTGCACAGTCCCACCTTGTCCTCATTCAGTTGCTCTGCTTTCGTCATTTGTTCATAATCTTGCCTTTCCATACCTAGCCTTTCCCTGCCCTCAGCTTCTCTCGGTCGCCCTTTAGCTGCTCAAAATCCCAGCGTTTAGCTTTTCTTGCCATCTGTTTATCTGTTTTGCCCTCCTTTCAGTTGCTCAAAAGCCTGATTTGCTTCTTCTGCTGTTTTGCCCTCCCATTAGCTAGTCTCGCTCTGTTTTCATCTGCTCTTGCCTTCTCTTCCACTGCATACAACCCTGTCATGCCTTCCTCTCAGGTGCTCACACACTCTTACCTTTCAGGTGCCTTAGTCTTCGATTCTGGTGCATGTTTTTACCATTGCTTCTTCCCTTCATCTTTTCTTGCCTTCATTTTGCCCCCCGTCTTACCTTCCTTCCCTGCCCTTCCGTTCCTTTCCCTTCCCTTCCCTTCCCGTCAGTTTCGTACCTTTTTGCCCCTCACCTGTAATCATCTTCTCGTTTTTCTGCTTTTCGTGTTCTCATTTTGTTTTTGCCTTGTCTGCAGCTGTCCACAACCCTGATTTGCCATCCTTTCAACTCCTTTTCCACAACTATCAGCTGCCTTTCCCTTTCCTTCAGCTACTCACACTTTCCCTTTGTTTACCCATTTTTTGTCTTCGCTGTTTTTACCTTCGTTTCTTCTTAAGTCACTTTTCATTCAGTTTCTGTTGTTTTCCCTTCAGGTGCTTTTGCTTTCCTTCCTACTCTTCGTAACCTAGTCTTGCCCCTCATCAGCAGAAGGCTACCCTTTTTTTCTCCATCCCTTTAGCTGTTTCTGCCTTCACATCAGTTGCACTAAGTTGTTTTTACTCTACCTTTGCCTACCTTTGCCTGAAATTGCCATCTCACCATCTTGAATGCTGAGTTGTAACAGTACACAACCGTAGAATATGATGCTAGTCAAGAAGAAGTGCTGTTGAAAGGATAGAGTCGTAGCATTATTATTTTTTTCTGTCACCGAATTACGTGAAATAAGTTACAAATGGACGGCAATCTGTGCCAAGTTAAGGTGTAAGAACTGCAGTATAGTCGTTCCTTCAGAGTTCCCTTCAACCTTTTCAACTCCTGCTCTCCCCTCCTTCAGCTGCACTTGTACTCTCTTCAGATTCCTTTAGAGTTCCTTTAGCTGCTCACAACTACCTAACCCTACTTTCAGCTGCTCATGCCCTCCCTTCACCTGCACAAATCTTCCTTTAAGACACACGTAACCGTCCTTCAGCAGCTTATAACTCTTTCTTGCTCCATTTTCAGCCATACTTAGCTTCCATTCTAGTAGTATGACTTTAGAACCATTAGATAAAGTGTGCACTGTGAATTTTCATATAGTGTGTAAGCGTTGGCACAGAAACTTTATCAGATGCGTGCAGGAGTGACAGATGACTGCAGAGTTTGGGTGTTAGTTAACCTCATCAGTACGATAACTTTTCTTTCCTTTTTATCCCCGAACGATCTGTTCAACTTGAGGAGAGATTTAGAACTGAGGGAAAAAATATAGATTTTAGTAGCGGTTCATAATGAAGGGTCTGTCGTATGTTGAATAAAATCGTCTTCATCACGGCTGAAGGGTGCTCCGGTGTTGTCATTAAAGTGTACAGGTTTAACTCCATGCTTGCAGGGTGCTTGAAGGTGCTCAGGTGTTGTCACTAAAGTGTACAGGTGCCACTACATGCTTGTAGGAGTGACAGATAATTACAACTGGCTTTCAAATGTTACTTAATTACTGCAGAACTATAACCTCTTGTTTTCATTTCTGTTAATACTCCTTTCTTAGGATTTTGTTCACCAAAGGGGAGACAACTCGTAGTGGGGGGACTGATGAAATGAATCACAAACAGAAATTCGCTTTATTTCCATATTTAATAAGAGCATAGTTGTGTCTTACAAACCTCGATTAGGATTTTATATCACTCACAGTCAAGAATGGAAAAAAAAAAAGGGGGGGGGGGACCAGGATTTTGCCAACCGAGCGATATATCTAGTGACTGTGTAGTGATTTCACAGGGCCGTGAATTGTCAGAATGGAATCCATTTACACACGCACTGAATTTGTGTTGTATCTTCAAAACATACACAGTTTCATTAAATGGGAATAATTATTCTTCCGTCAACTGACTACTGTGCATTGTAGTCAGAAGGAATTGGTTACATAAAGGTCTGTCATTTACAGTCTAGTAGTTTCCTGTCTGTCTGTTCCAAAAACCAGTAAGTGATCTGGCTATATCACAGCGATTATAGGGATTTGCTGAAGTATCTTTATTCTGTCCATATGGGAACCGGATACAGGGCCTGGAGATACCAAGCACTACAAAGTATCTGATGTATCAGAAATGTGTTTGGACACAGAAGGATTATTGATGCTATGAAACAGCTCACATTGTGTATCAGTAGTCTAAGAGAGTGTTTGGAGTACACGTAGGGAGCAGTACCGCCCACTTTAACATGGCCAAAAATTGTCCTCTCTCTATCTTGAATGCTGGGCTGTCGCAAGAGATTAACACAAGAATATGATGTATATCCTGAAGAAGGGCTATGAAATGGATGTAGAGCCAAAGTATTGTCTTATTCTACAAACGAGCTACGGGAAAAAAGCTACGAAAGGACGAAAATCTCCGCCAAATTAAGGTGGACGAACAGTAACACTGACTACGGGAGTGTGAAGGAATATATGATCTCCCCTGCATTGTCTCCAGACGAGGAAGGTTTCACTTGGCCAGTCGTGGACACCTGCTCCTCCACCAGCTCTAGTGTGGTACTTGACGGGAGGACGGTGGTTGATAGAGCTTCCTGCCTCGCCTCACCCTGCCTCACCCCACCCTCCTCCATGGTGGCCTCGAGTATCTGTGGGGCGGCAGGAATTGGTGGAGGTTCTGTCAGGATAGTCTGAGGTGGGGCAGGGACAGGGGCAGGTGAGGGCTCTGTTAGGATAGTCTGGGATGGGGTGGGAAGTGGTGAAGACTCTGTCAGGATAGTCTGGGGTGGGGCAGCGATGGAGGCAGGTGAGGGCTGTGTTAGGATAGTCTGGGGTGTAGCGGGAAGAGGTGAGGGCTCTAAGATGGTCTGAGTGTTCAGGGAATGAGTCAGGACCACTTCACTACCGACCTCAGTGTGGCTCAGAACCTCATGTAACACAGGATTCTGAGTCAGAACCTGGTGAGTTTCGGATGGAAACGTCTCACTCTGTGTCAACACTTCTGCCGCTTTGGCCACCACCTGTAGAGGATTAAGAATCTGTGGTCCATGAAGAATCTTTTGTTTCTGCTGCAACAATGGTGATCCGTGAATGACCTGGGGTTTCTGATGTTGCAATTCCTGTGCCTGGGGATACAGCACAACTTGACTCTGATGTTGACCTGGCTCCTCTGACTGCCCAGGTATCATTGCAGTGTTCCTTTGCGTCTCCATGTTGATGACTCGATCTGTCTGCATCACGACTCTACCATCGCCAGCTTCCTCAACCCCTGGAGCTTGGCTGGGATCCATACACTGTCCTTGGGGAGCTACCTGCAGCTGAAAAATACATGAAGGTTAATTCATTATCATAGCAAAATTAACCATCCCTTTTGTTTACGACAAGAGCTACTCGATCATCACAGATTTTTAAAAATCCACAAATCCACATCACAAGAGATTTACTCGTGTACTTACATTTTGACCCATACTGTTTTGTTTTCAACAGATAGAAGGAAGGGAGAATCTTCAGCCTCACATTATGTTAACTCTCGTTACTTTAGACGTACTGGAAAAACCTCGGCTGGCTGATACGTTTGGTCATGATCCAGACTCAGACACTTTAATGCATATTACAGATTTATGGAAAAGTAAAATGTATATCATACGTAATGTGTCTTTCTAATTAACTAAAACTGATTCAGGCTGGGAGAGAGAGAGAGAGAGAGAGAGAGAGAGAGAGAGAGAGAGAGAGAGAGAGAGATTACATGGACTGACCTGATGCTGATTGTGTTGGTGAGGTTGCTGAGTAGAGTGGAGAGGGGAGATAGCCACTGTCTCAGAAGGTGCAGCAGTGAGTCCAAGGCAGGGCAGTAAGGCCTCCACCTCGCTGGGGTTCAGCAGGTGGTCGGGCAGCACCAGAACCACCTGTCTGCTACCGTCCTCTTCACCCCCACCTGCTCCATCTGGCACCTGCTGGATCTGAACCACAAAACTGTAAGGCGTCGCTTACAGGGAAAGCATCCACTAAGCATTTCACAAGACTACGACCCGCAACCGTCGATGTACAGACCTTGGCCACACTCCCCAATTAAATCCCTGGCCACACTCTCCAAGTATATCCCTGGCCACATTCCCCGCGTAAATCCCTAGTCACACTCTCCAAGTCCCTGGCCACACTCCCCAAGGAAATCCATGGCCACACTCTCCAAACATTTTCTTAGCCATATTCAAGTCCCTGGCCACACTCCATAAGAGATCCTTGGCCAGACTCTTCAAGTCCCTGGCAACACTCCTAAAGTCCCTGGCCATACTCTACAAGTTCCTGGTCACACCCCCAAGTACATCCCTGGCCATATTCTGCAAGTCCCTGGCCACACTCCCCAAGTAAAATCCTGGCCACACTCACCATAACCTTAAGTGTCTGTGTGCCGGAGGGTCGAGTGGGTGATGGCCTCTGTGTGGTGACTCTGGCTGGTCTCTGGTAGGAACGTGTCACTCCTCCCGCACCCAGCTTCACCACACCCTCTTGGCTGCCTCTACGTCCTGAAGCCATTGGGAACTGCATTAACCCTTTGACTTATATCATCAAGAAAGGTATACGGGTGTTATACTCTGTTCACTTTAACTTGACTTAAAACTGACCATCTTGCATGCTGAGTTGTAAGAAGAGGGTAACACTACAATACGGTGCAAGTCACTGAGATATGCTAAAGAAATGATGTCGAGGCGTAGCACTATTTCCGCCACTGAGGCACGTGATATAAGCTACAAAAGGACGGAAATCAGCGCCAAGTGAAACTGAAAATAAATAGTCTTTTATACGAGACTCAACAATGCAAATTTTAAAGGATATGCTTGGGAAGTTAAGTAAAGGAAGATTAAGGAGGTGAATGGTTAACCTGCATGATCGACCAACAGTTTCATGGTTGCTCATCTGTTATCTTCCTGCTACATTATCTCTACCCATAAACTGACCTGGGTGAAGGAGACTGGTGGAGGTGACAAATCTCTTCGACTCGCCCTCAGTCTCCACAGCTCCTGCCGTTCTTTTCTCCTCCGTCACCACCGCCTCCCCCTTGGCCTGATCACCCCCACCACCACCGCCTGCAGCCTTGCCCTCCGCCACGTAGTCGTCGATGTTCAAGGTCCTCCTCAGCTGCGACAACACGTCCTCTTCCTCCTCCTCCTCTTCCTCCTCATCGCCACCTTCGCTACCAGGGTCGTCGGCTTCGTCATTATCGGTGTGGTGGGTTTCCGAGGGCCGTCTGGGTGTTGTAGGCATATCAGAATAATTGCGTAGGAAGAGACGTGCATAAATAATGATGTTGTGTTAGGAGGTTCCCGCAGACAATGGCCTGCACTGACAGAAACCCTCATCATCTGTGTTTTCGTGTTGTTTGCATTACTATATTAAAACTATCTTCATAGTAGGCCTTCATATATGTGCATATCATTACGATGTCATATACGGATTGCCCTGTGAAGTGCTATATGGGCAATAGGTGTGATGTACGAGTCTTTAAAGGGGAAAAAAATGAAGCAGAAGGGATTTACCAGTGAGACAATATGCCGTATATAAAGAAGCTATATTCTTTCAGCCCGAACTTGACGTATACAGGTACTTGCCATCTCTCCGTTATAACAGATCATCACAAGACTATGGTGCTAGTCACGAAGGACTGCTGTGGAAAGGATGGATAGCCGCAGTATAGCCCTTCTTTCACTGACCTTTGTGAAAGAAGTTACAAATGGGCGAAAATTTGGCCTAAGTAAAAGTAAAAGAACTGTAAGAAAGGCAGTGTGGTTCAGCCAGGAAGGAGGTAGAGAGATAGAGCATATTCGAAGAGGAGTTAGCAGTGATAACGAAAACAACTAAAAATGCGTAAACTCAAATCTATTATGAAAGTGTGAAGGACGAAGAGTGTGAAGGACAAAAGAATGTGAGGAACAAGAGAGTGCGAGGGACGAGAGTGCGAGGGACAAGAGAGTGCGAGGAATAAGAGAGTGCGAGGGACAAGAGAGTGCGAGGGACACAGAGTGTGAAGGGGCTCCCTTACCTGTTCCGCTTCTTGTGGACGAAGGGGAGGGGGGCGGTAGTGAAGGTGGCGTCCTCCTCTGGCCGATAATAGGACCGGATGTGGGACTTCACCTGCGGAGACGAAGATATGGACGTTGAATCACAAACAGACTTACGATCGATTCCATGTCGTAACTAAGATCTCTCTGCGTTGGAAGGACAAAGAGGACAATATGCAGCTCGACCTTTATGGGAATACTGAATGTGGATCATGCATAGAAAAAAAAAATTACGGACCGTACGTAGGTGAAAATATGATGAGCCTTCAATATAATAGCAAAGAACGAACGAGGGAAAATCCGATTAATCGCTGAAAGAACATGGACACTTAATACTAAACTAAACTAAATACTCAGTTTTATCCTGTTTAAAATGAGGGTCAAAACCAATCGGTCAGGAAAAAATATTTGAACTGGATGGGATCGATCTAGCCTTCAATTTAGCCTTCAGTGGCCCCTTAGTGTAAAGGGTCATTCCCGAAAGAAATAATATCGTCTGGAAGGAGTAAGAATAAACTACAGTATAATATATATATATATATATATATATATATATATATATATATATATATATATATATATATATATATATATATATATATAATGGACAGCAAGTGTTAACCTGATCTTTGATATACTGACATTTTTCCGAGTATTATATTTTGCAAGGAATTCTCACTGCTGTTTACAAAGAATCACTGCATTATTTTGATATTTGAAGATGTTTACATTGATAAATGAATATGAAACAATTAAGAAAAAGGAAAATTAGATTGTTTAGGAACACCATCGTCCCACACACATACGCATGCACGAAAGACTGACAGACAGACAGAGACACATCCACCCCCCCATCCCCCCACCCCACACACACACACACGTGTGTGTGTGGGGGGGGAGGGGGGTGTAGGTGTATAATATGCCGGTATGCATGCATGTCTATTTGTGTATGTACAGGGTATGTATTTATCTGTCATCGCTCTCTGAGGGAAGGTCAGAAGAGAGGGCAGGATGGAAAGAGAGGGTGGGGGCAATTGCATATTCTTGCCATGTACTCACACACACTCACTAGGCATTCATACCAAATATAGTTCGCAATCCAACAGTCTGGGAGAAGGTAGACCAGAGACAGACAGATATAGTCACCACGTATATTCTGTAGAGTGAGGTGGCTGTGCCATTTTTAATATTTAGAGAAATAATAAAGATAGGAATCAATAATTACTGATAATAAAGATAATGGTAATGTATCCCTCAAGGGCAGGAAAAGGTAGTGATAACAGGTATAATTAAGTCATGTGTTTGAGGATGTTCTCGTGGCTTCTGGCTCAAGTAGACCTGACTTCCACAGACTGGAAAAATTTGGTTGCTTCACTCGGATACTCCCCAAAATCTCAAGTTTAGCTTTAGGTTATGGTGCCTGTTTTGTGAGAACATTGTGCTTGAACTACATTTTTTTCAGGTCGTGTATAAATAACATACATGAAATTAGCAATTTCTCAACTTACGGTGACGTTATTCTAGTTTGATTTGCCAGCCTATAGACTGTAAACGAAAGTCCTCTCGTTCAGTGAAGGTATATGAAGGCTAAAATATCTCAAAAAATCTCCCTGAAACAAAATGCAAGTCAGATGGTAACAAAAAAAGAAAAAAAAAAGGGGGAGGGAGGACCGAGCGAAGAAGTCAAAATAGACACAATAACTCGCTACGAAGGAGGCGCCAGAAAACATCAAGTCCACGAGGGTGCAACTCAGGATATAATACACAATATATTTCGCTAAGGAAGGGATGCAGTCAAGTCTCCTAATCTCAGAAGAATACGGCCCTTCCCCTCCAATTTACAAGACTTGACACCAAATCATGTCGAGGGGAGAATTAATATTTCAGGTGTCCTCCTGGGCGGCAATCTCCAGCCGGGTCTTAGTACCATTCCAATTCAACTTGGGGCACTATAAATCCGTGGGCCAGACTCATGCACCACTCTGGCGTTTAATACAGGCTGACATGAATAAAACAACGAAACGCGCGCTATCAACAAGGGGCCTGAGCCGTGCATGAGAATCGGCCGCACCTTCCCTTCTTCCCCCCTTCAACCCACCGGCCGTATGCATCGTGGGGCTGCAACCCTACGCGACTGCAGATTATCGATTTCCGTATACAAGCATTTGGCCACTCTCCTTTTTTTTTTTTTTTTTTTTTTTTTCCCCATATTAATTTTTTTTTTTTTCGACTTCTGAACGATGCGTTTGAGTGTAGGGGGTATCTGGAGGGTGCTATACCCCATTAGTCTAAATTGGCCCAAAACTGCTATCTCTCCGGCTTGAATGCTGAGCCGTAACAGCAGACTAGCTCTTCAGTTTGGTGCTAGTCCCGAAAAAGTGTTACAGATATTTCATTATATTCAGGCTACCAACAAACTTTTTTAATAAGCTGAGGAGAGGTTTTTTGTACTGAAGGGATAAGTGAAGGCTATACTTAGCGTTTCTTGGTTGAAACGTCTCTTCCACTGCAAATGAAAATTGTCGCATACCATTGCGTTAGTCCCTCCAGTTTCATTACGCATTATTTTTATTTTACTCTAGCTACATTCAGGTGGTTTCATTCAGTGATGCCTTTTGTACTGAAGAAGTGAATTATAATTAGATCTATCCTCTCCATCTCGAAAAGTCTCTCCCAGTCTGAGTAAATCGTCTGAAGGTAGCAAGGACAAAGAATCCGTCATTAGAGTGGAGTAATGAAGCCCCTGACTATACCGAGATCTCTGAGGTAATCAACATCGCACGCTGTTAATGTGTCTATGCATAAGTGTGTCTGTTAAATTACAAGGGTTAATCGAGACCATTTTTAACTACTGAATTGCTAGGATTTCTCCCAGGTGAACAAAATTGAAAGTATTGGCTTTAATAAAATAACACAAGTAGATCCTTACCCACGAAAGGATCAAATGGGGTGAGGTCAAGACTAATTTATTTAGGCTATAGTTAATGTGGTGTGAGAATATTGCAGTTTTAAAAGATATACATGTGCAGAATATGCTCACACACACACACACACACACACACACACACACACACACACACACACACACACACACACACACACACACACACACACACACACACACACACACACACACACACACACACACACACACACACACACACACACACACACACACACTTACCTCATCTTTATTGAGAAAAGCCTCGCTGTGCTTGTCCAAGAGGTGAGCCTGGAAGTCTTTGGCATAGTTACTCTTGAAGATTTCGTGAACCGGCTCTAGTTTTAACCCACCCAGATTGGCACTTGCTTTATCACCGATATTCTCCTCTTTCTGGTGGGATTGGATACTATTGTGGTCCATGGTCTTCGATGCCTCGCTCTTATGATGTTGTGAGAGCTGGGGGTTTAGATGATGGGAAGATGTAGATTCAGATTCCTTTGGCCGGGACGATGAGACTGGAGGGACGATTTCAGGGGAGATATTAGAGCCACGAGAGGTTGAGGGACCAGTGTCAAGAGCATCCGACACTGCGTTTTCATTGGGTTCACAGGCTTGTGGTTCATTCCCGGTTCCCTCCGCCTTAATGGACTGACTAGACGTTCCTGGGTGGTTCTGTAGGCCGTCCCCCATAGTGAGGCAAAGGCGGCACTCGTACATGAACCGTCCTGGGTGCCTCATCGTCTTCAGCATGTGCTTCCGTAGGTTCTCCTAGGAAAAGATGAAGCCATTAATACCACGAAGGTGACGTATTTTCTTAGTTTATTCCAGCCATTTCCAGCCGATTGAATTTAACTTAAGTCCTTTCTTACTGAAGGGATTAATGAAGTGGATATTAAACTCCTCCAGTGTGAAAAGCGTCCCCAGGGCTGAGTAAAATCGTCTGGAGGTGGCAAGAAATAAAATGCTTTCGGTCTGAAAGGAGATAATTCATCTAAATACAGCTCCCCATTTCACCTGGCCTGCTGTTGATCGAGTTTCTCCCACTTTCGACCTCTTCCTTTCCTTGTTTCTAGACCCTGCCTCATCCCGTCTTCAGGTGAGATTAATCCTTTCATTCCGTGGACGTCTTTTATTCTTGCTACTTGAGGCGATTTTATCCATTTTAAGAAAGGCCTCTTAAATTAAAGCAGGTAATGAAGGCTATATTAAACCCCTCCAAATCGAAAAGTCTCTCCATATTGAACGCCTCCAAATAAAAAAATCTCTCCATATCCAACCCCTCCAAATAAAAAGTCTCTCCATAATGGAAAATGGAAAAGTCTCTTCATATCTAATCCCTCCAAATCGAAAAGTCTCTCCATATCTAACCCCTCTATATCAAAAACTCTCTCCATATCTAACCTCCTCCAAATCAGAAAATCTCCCCATATATCTAACCCTTCCAAATTGGAAAGTCTCTCCGAACCAGAATAAAATCGTACGTGGGCAGCAAGATAAAAATACAGAATACACCACTGGACTAAAACCCTTAATTCACCTTAGCAGATTTACACTATTAACACTGCAGTCAACAAAGGTGGACTGCCAAACATATTTTTATTTTCGGATTAAGGTGATAACTTCCATGATCCATTACTTTCCTGCGCAGACACGACAGCATAATGGAAGAGAGACGTCGCCATGACTACCATATACAAAGCGAGATAAATTTTGGATCCTTGCATCGTCCCATCTCTAAGTGGGAATAAAGAATTTGGGTGATGATGATGATGGCTGTTTCTCTGTTGGCAGTTTTTTCTTGACGACACATTAGAAAACATCGCCATGACTCGCATACTTCCATGATCCGTCCTTCCCTACATCAAAATGCAATCGTAAGACATCATTATAACTACGATACTTATACGATCCAGCATTTCCCAATTTAGATATGACTGCATAATGGAGGAAAGTCAGCACAGAGGAGGCACGACTGTTTATTATAAGGACGAAAGAGTGTAAACGCACCTGGTTGTTGCACACGTATTGGCAGTAAGGGCAGGAGAACGGGGTGGAGCCGGTGTGTAGGCGTAGGTGTCGTCGCAGGTGGGGGTGTCGTCCGGTGGTGTAGCAGCAATGTGGACACTGGTACTTGTCCCCTTCCCTCTGCTTGTGGCCCTTGCGATGCCTGCACACGCAACACAAACACCCCACACTTAGCCAAACAGTCATATGCAGCAGCCTGACCCAACCACCCCCGGCTACAGTGTAAATTAAAGTCTCCAAATTGATGCAATAGATCTTACACGCCTGGGACAATATTCGGCTAGACTATAGATATGCGGTGAGTGAAGAGCATGAATATTACTTGGGACAAATTCACAATAACGTCGCACAGTGGAATGGGGGTGTTGGGGGGGAGTGTGGGGAGGAACGGTAGCAATATTAAAAGGGAAATTTACATGTCAGGTCCCTGTGAAGTTGATTCTGGGATCTTTGGCAAGTTCATTTGTGATTAAGAGTTGCCAGTTACTTAGGAGGATATCTATCTATCTATATACCTAGGCTGCTTCCCCCAAGGAAAGGGAGGTAGCCGAGACAGGACGACTCACTCTCCATTTACTCATCCATTCAAACACATTCATTCGCATCTTAGCCCCAAAGGGGAGAACGGACAGATCCTCACCGCATCACACCGCACAAGGGTCAACTGCGCAATGCAATCAGTGACATCCGCAGCAGGGCCCGACAGCAGAACTGGTTTACCCCTGCCACATCATAACAGACCCATCCCCTTACCCGCACCTGACCTGACTAGCTGATCAGACCAAATGCGGGAGAATATCCCCTCAGGGCTGCGTCATCACTTATTCATTCACAATTTCTCTCCATTTATTTCTGTCACGCACAGCCACTCTTCCTTGCTCAACAGACATCCCTCTCGCATCCAGCGCTCTCTTCACATAACATAAATATTCAGGGACCAAAGGGTTGCATTTTCTTTAACTCATTCAGTACGAGGATGAACTATATAATTTAATCCGGCTAAAATCAGACCAAGGATGAGGTGGAAGGATGGAGTGGAGAGCTATATGAGAGGGGTGTGTGAGTTCGAAGGAAGGGCAGCCAGTTCGTAGGGGACAGGGAGATGTGGAAGTGATTTATTTGTGGTCATCCCTTACGGGATTAAGGCGTCTTGCTATAGATAGATAGATATATAGACAGAGATAAATTGTTAGATTGATAAAACCAGACTATTTTATTCCTAGGTGGGTGAGGAACCTAGTCAGCATGAGGACGTATTTTATGTTCTAATGTGTATCACCAGACGATTTTATTTAGTAACGAAGATACCTCTGGGGGTGAAGGGGTTAATGTGATGTGACGTTTGTATAGTCAGTATATTGGCATGGACATTTATCAGTGACAGCTGGCGGGGTTCTTGACACTTCAACGCCGCAATAAAGTCGACACGTTTTTCGCCTCGCCACTCCTGCCTTTAATTTACATTCCTCAGAAAACGTAACTAACAAGCTGTCAGACCCATTGTGGCGCGCTCCGGCGGTGATGAACACGGGCGCGCAGTCAACACCAAGAAATACCCAGTCGTGCATCAGCGGGCACCATCATTGATTCCCTGCGCGCTGCTCCACCTGTGATGCTTGCCTACCTGTCTCTCCTGATTACCATCACAACAAACAGCGGGGCTCAGTGGCGCCAGTCGGTCGCTATCGTAAACCAGGGCGGCGCTATCTCGGCCCCGCCACGCTGTTTGCACAAGTCACGATAAGCCTTTGAAATTCCGCGTCGTAAAACATCGGAGATCCATATACGACTGCGCGCCTCGGCAAATAATGTGTTCTCTTTGCATTCATCATTGATCACTCGCTCTTTGCCTCCTAGAGATGGTAATTTTTGGCCAATGAAAGTAACGATTTATATCCACTACAAAGCTGCATTTCGCGTCGACGTGCGGGTGGAATGAGGGGAGCTGTGGTGAAAGGGGAGATCAAAGAGAGAGTAATGGGTATGTATATAACTTCAGACTTGATTGTGGCACAGATATACTCAACACTTTTGAGGGAGGAAGTTAGGGTGGTGGTGTGAGGCACGATACAACAAAGCAGGTTATGGCTGAGAGGTGTGTATGAGATGGTTAGCCAGGTATACGATGGGAGGGTTAGAATGAAGAGTAATAAGGAGTGAAGAATTTGGGGGTAAAATCAGTTATAAATAATGGTAGTAAAGAGCAACAACATTTCCGCAGCTACTCCCGCTTCAAGAATAATGCTGAGTATTTTATTTGACAAAGTACTCATTGAAGCTGCTGAACAGAGTAATGAAATATTAAACAGTAATCAAGCCTTGGGGCAATACTTGATCTGAAAGTATAAACCCGGAAGACATGGCAGAGCAAAGACTACTTGACTTCAGAACTTAGGGATCATATGTAAAATCTGAATTAGCAGCTTCAATCTTGTCTATATTTTAACCTGTAAATTCTGTACAAGACGTAACAACTCGGAGTCCAGTCTACACGAGTTCCAAGCTTAAAACCCCTATACATGAACCATGAACTCAGTATGAGGAGACCGACTGACTGACATTGACAGACTCGCACTACACTCTCCCCCCACACGTCACAAAGTATCTCAAAAGCTAAACAAAATCATCTGAGGTACCAAGAATTAAGTAAAATAGGCATCATAATAGTAGAGCTTAAAGCCTATACATGAACCTTGAACTCTACCTCGCACACACGGCATAGAGGATATTAAAAGCTCAAACACGTCACCTAGAGTTAACATGAATGAAGTAAAATAGAGCTTGAACCTCCCTATATTGACTCTGGACTATAAGAGCATAGTAAAATACAGCTTAAATCCCCTACGTGGCATCTGAACTACAAGAATACAGCAAAATTGAGCTCAGCCCCCTACATGGACTTTGGACTCACAGCTTCAGGAGACCGACTGACTCGCACTGCACCCCACACACGTCACACAGCGGCCTGACTCGAGATGTGGCGTCCTTCTTGCTCCCCATGAGTGACGTCCGATGGTTCCTTGGCTGGGTGGTGATGCCTGAGGGCCGGGCGTGAGTCTCCTGCTGGTGCCGGTATAAGTGCCATCTGGGTGGAGAGGAGGAGGTTAGGGAATGTTGAAAACGATAGTTACAAGAAGACGAAAGGGAAATGGTCGATGAAGATATAAGAGAGACAGAAGAGAAGTTGTCGAAGATAGTTATAAGGAGACAGAAGAAAGGATGTTGACGAAGATATGTACGATGAGGCAGACTTGAGAGGTTTAACGAGACTGAAGAAAGGATGATGTCGAAGATGGGTGTAAAGAGACGGAAGAAAAGTTGGTTAAGATATGTATAAGGAGACAGACGAAGTTATGCTGACGAAGATAGGTACAAAGGATGCTGCCAAGTGTATGGTACAACGAGAAGTGGATGGAATGCTGAAGATAAGTACAAGTGTCCCCTGAGGAACAAGTGTCACATGAAGATAGAGACAAAACAGGTACAAGTGCAGCATGAATGCAAGTGGCACCTTAGCACAGGGCACAGAAAATAGGTACAAGAGACCCCTGAGAAGACCGAGGAAAGATGTCCGACACAACTGTCTGTATAGCTTGACGTTTTGTACAGTATGCTTTCTCTGAATAACCAGCATATTACTTTCTACAGAAAGTATCACTAACATATTACTTTCTCCTTAACTGAGGAACATAGATAATCTTTATAAAGTAAAGTATGTGTGATGCCATATAATATGTACCGTATAGAGAAATACTGTATTTTGTAAGACTGGGCTATAACTGATTCATGGGCACATGAGTAATGGGCTTTAGCATAACACATCTGTTCGTGAAAACCTAGCCGCGGGCGTCGCATATTGCGGACCTTTATGAGTAGGGTGTAAATGAATGACAGACACATGAGATACAGGCATTCGTAATTCGTATAACCAACCTCTGTAAGAGCAGGTCCCTTAAGAGTTGGGTGTAGCTGAACAAGGAGTACATGAGCACATGTGTATAACGAACCTACTTGAGTCTTGCCAGAGAGGGTAGAGCCATTATCAGTAGGGTGTTTCTGAATCACAAGCAGAATAACAAACTTTCTTATAACCCACCTGCTTGAGAGCGTCTTGCCTCAGAGAGAACTTTTATCCCAGGAGTGTAGCAGAAAAAAGTGCAATACACGTTCGTATTAACCCACCTTCTGAGAGCGTTTTACAGCCAAGAGGACGGCCTTTATCAGTAGGGCGTAGCTGAATCACAAGAAGAAGAGCATAAACGGTCGTATAACCCACCATTTTGAGAAAGTGTATCCACAGGGATGTGTCTGTATAACCCACTTGTCTGAGAGTATCTTGCCCTGAGTGTCTCTGTGTATCCTACCTGTTTGAGAGCGTCTTGCCGCATGTATCACAGAGTGCGGGACCTTCTGCGGCCACTGCGGCGTGCTCGCGTGTGTGTGCGGCCAGAAGGTGACTGTCCCGCCAATCCTGCTGGGGAAACTTCCTAGAGCAGAGGTGGCAGGCGTGTGGCCACTCGTTAGTGTGAGCCAGCATGTGTCCCTTCACCGAGGAGAACAGCAAGTACGTCTGAAAAGAGAACGGGACGAAGAAGGCATTGTACTAAGTTGGTGAAGCAAAAAATCCCCACGTAAAGAATGTGGAAGGAGAAAAAACATTGTATTGATGGAGTAATAGGAAAAAGTCCATTCACTGAGGAGAGCACTAAGTACTAATGAAAAAAGAGCGGGAAAAAGAAGGTATTATATTAAATAAGCGAAGAGAAGAACGACCATGTAAATAGAATAGGAGAAATTTACCGTATCGAGTAAATCAAAAGAAAATATGTATATTCGCCGAGAAGAAGAGCAAGTATGTTTGGGAGAGTAGGAAGATGAAACCATTGTGTCAGCTTTGGAGAAAAACGTTCGTTCACTAATATAAACAGCAGGAAAAGCCATATGCTAAATAGTTGGGGAGAAAACATTTATGTGCCCCATCACTGGGGAAAACAGCAGCAAGAACAAATCACTGTGGGAAGAAAACATTTACCCCTTGACCACGTTATGTCCTTGTGGTCTTTCACTGAGGAAAGCAGCAAGTACATTTGGCCACACTTCAACCTGGGGCAGTGTGTGTGTGAAGTGGAGGTCTAGGTACAATCTCACGGGTTCGTGCATCTCGTTAACTTGGTTATTTTGACTAATATTTGACACCCTCATTCATTCATGTTCGTGCCACCAACAAACATGAAGTTATGTCAAGGTTGTCAAATGTACCAAATGCTAGACCTCTGCGACACATTGATGCTGTCCTGGGTTCATTTGCAGGCAACTGTACGTCTGGAAAAAGCAGCCAATGTACTAGGTGAAGAGAAGAACGTACATTCACTGAGGAATAAATTAACAGCTATACGTCTGGAAAAGAGTGTAGGAAGAAGAAACTAATGCGCTGAATAAGCAGGAAAGATTTTATGTGGCTCTTCACTGAGGAAATCAACAAGTATGTTTGGAAATGCAGCAGGAGGAAGTGATTGTAATGAAGATGTGAAAAGAAAAACGTTGAACACCACATATCACCATCATCATCATCATCACTGTCACCATTTATTCCCATCTAAGAATGCAATGAGGAACATCTAAGTAAGTTTTAGAGTACCAGCCCCAGACACTTACTTTACATATGTGGCAGCTGTGTCGATCGTCTGGCCCTCGTTGGCCGTGCACTAGTGTCTTGTGCATGAGGACGTGAGCGAGGAGGTCGTTCTTGAAACTGCACAGGTCACACTTATGCTCACCAGTCATCTCACCCGGCACCTTCCTGCACATCTTTTGGTGCTTGGCTAGATCACACCTCAGAGGGAACACGACCCCACAGAAATGACATGGAGTGCAGTCCTTCAGGTGTTCTTTAGTCATGTGCCGCCGCAGTGACGCAAGATCTTCCATCTCCACATAGCACATTCTGCACACCCTTGATACGGAGATCCCCTTTTGTCGCCACAGTGTCGTGCGGTGTTCAGCAGACCGTCGATGGGATACAGCCTGGATGTGTGTTGCGAAGGCAAGGCCGCACACAAAGCAGTGGTATTTGCCGCCTTTGGTACCTGCGTCGTCGTGGCTTTTCTTAATGTGAGCTCGTATTTGCCACTCACGCAAGGCCTTGAAGGAGCACTGCGGGCACTGAAGGAGACGTTGATCGTTGAGCTGAAAACCTGGCTCCTGATGGTGAATGCGACGATGGGTGCGGTACTGACGCATGTACCTGAACACACCATCACCCAGCGGGCACACCACGGCCGTCCTGCTGGTTAGCACCACTTGCCGCGTCTGCATCACACAATCCCTGGCGTTGTAGAAGTGGTGAGGTGTCTGCAAGTGGCGCAGGACAGCTGTCAGCCTCATTTCTTCCTCATCAGTGCACGCTGAGCACGAGAACAACGTTTTCACTTCAGTGTCTTCAGGATCGTCCTCATGTGACTTCATGTGAGTTAAAAAATCATCCTGCAAGTTACAGTAAAATTTGCAACCATCGCACATGAATGGAGACGTTTTTACGATTGCACTGAAGTTATTTAAGAGAATTTCATTGAATTCAGCGTCATTATCCTCATTTCTGTTTTGCCTATACTCAAGTTCATTATGTATATGAGCCAGGGATGCAAAGTGCAGCGCTGCATAAGCTTCACCAAAAGATAGCTTACAAATGGGACACAACAGCTTGGGAGTGACTAGTGTTGTGTTATTGATCTCAATCTCGTCCTCGTCTTCAGGTAACTCCTCTTTCTCTGTCTTTACGTACATGTTCTTACAGTCTTTCAGTGAAGCCATTACTCCTTTGACGGTATCGGCAGCAGCTGTTGTTGAAGCCTTCTTGCTGCTTCTTGTATCGGTTGACGTAATTTTTCTGCTCTTCAGACCAGCTATCGTTGATTTTAGAAACGTCTTGGCTGCTAACTTCTTGGATCGTACAGGTCTGCTGGGTACTATCTCAGATGGAACCACTTTGGACTTTTTAGCCCTCCTTTTCCCCGAGGCCTTGTTTTCATTAACGAAGTGGAGCTCGGAGTTCAGATGACGCTCGTACGCCTCCTTTCCTTTGAGTGTTCTGTTGCAGGCTTGACAGTGGTACTCTACGCTGCTCCCAACTTTGATAATGTTAGTCATCTTTTTACCTGGCAGCCACTTGCCCTTGGTATAGGTGGGTGGCGGTGGCATCAGGGGCTCCTCTTCGTCGGCGTACTCCTCACCCATCTCCTCATCCACTTCCAGCTCATCCCTGGGTGTGGCTGGCCTCCATTTACCACCAGCAGAAGGTGGAGGTCGACTGCCTGGCCTCCACTTTCCTCCTGTGTGATAGCGTGGAGGCCTCGTTTCGTCGTCGTCATCGTCATCGAACTCGTCATCGTCCTCATGCCTCCTCTTCGCTCCCACCTTGACACTACTTCTAAGCTCAAGTGACGAAAGAAAATCGTCCTGACGTAAGTCATGTTTATGAAAATCAATGTTGCTAGACCCACTGTACTTGAGGTCAGCTCCTCTGTATTCCTTGCTCGCCTCTCTCGCTTCATCACTGTCTCTCCTCTCTTGATCTGCTCCTTTTTCCTTTTCATTTTCATCCATAACACTGTCTGATGATTTCAGCCCTCCCTGTCCTATGTGCTTAGCTTTGCTTTGCTCAAGTGTCGGAACGGTTGTCAGCAGAGGCTCTTGTGAACTATGCTGGAGAGAGTAGAAATCAGAGTACCTGGACTCGAAATTTTTAGTCTCAAGTTCGTAAGAAAGTGAGGCGACTTTGAACAATCCCATGGCATCACCGTGGGACTCCGCCTCGCCCTCGTGTGTCATTTTGCCGTGCTCGCTGAAGGTGTCGAACTGCCTGAAGAGTGTCATGTTGGCGGGGTCCTGTCCGTGAGGAAGGAGGGGATCGGTATACCCCGTGAAAGGTGCTTGTCCTCGGCTGTCCTTGTGCGAGATGGTCAGATCCTGGGCTTTGGATTTTAGGTCAGTATGGCTGCTGGTTATAGGGGTATCCGAGTGTGGTTGGGGAATGGGATTGGGGAAGTCCTCCATCACATTATACGGGACGTGTAGTGGGTCTATGTTTGATCTAGTGGCTGGTGGGTCCTGCTTGGACTGGCTGTCGTAGAGAGTAGCGGAGACTGATGGTGAGGCAGCGTACTTTCCATCGTCTGTACTATCCAGGTGATGACTTACGGGTTCTTGTGCTCCTTCTGATGCTTCCTTACTTTCTACGTGGCCATTATCGGAAATGCGCTTCTCAGAGTCCTCCTTTTCCCCGTCCTTGTGCAAGTCCTTCCTGTAGGTGTCTTCGTGTTTGTGTTGTGGGTGTGGTTCCTGACTCTGCAGCTTGGTGGCGTTGTTGTTGACACTGGCCCCACACCCGGACTGTCGGTGCTGCACATAGTTATCCAGGCCGACGATGGTGGCTCGGCAGCGAAGACAAATGTGGGAATCGTCTACGTCCTCCATGCTTAGTGCTTGCCTTAATGTCGAGGCTGTGGGGAAGAAAGTAAAAAAAAATAATAATAATAATAATCAGTTTTCTATATCCTTAACTTATGTGGGTGTCATCTACCTCCTCCATGCTGTGTGGTTGTGTTACCGTCGAGAACCTAGGGAAGAAAAATAGGAAAATTATTAAGTAGTTTTTTATATCACTTTTTCTTTATTATGTTGAACCCTTAGCCTGCGAGACATAATGGGAGCCATCTACCTCCTTCCTGTCGTGTTCTTGTGTTCTTGTAGAGGTTTTGGGGAAGAAAAGGGGAGGGGGAAGATTGCAGCTGTCTATCCTTAACACTTATCATTTTGCCTCATTAACTACGAGCTGTAACTAGAAGAGAAATTTGAGTGATTACTGGGCAGTTTTTTACACTTTTAACACGTGGGAATCGTCTCCCTTCTTCATATTGTGCGCTTAAATCACTGCCAAGGATCTGGAGACGAAAGTGGGAGGAAAGTATTATTCACTCTTCAGTACAGTTTACATTCCCTTTCACATTCATTTGGCTACATAAAAGGGTAAGGACATACCAAGGATGACTATTGCAGTGGTAGGGTTAACTTTGCTTCTCAGGACATTATAGACACAGCAGTATCCATCTGGTATCGAAAATACATTTGAGTGTGTTAGCAGAATAACAGAGGCAAAAGTATACATCAAACATCAGGTATATATGTGCTTGAGTGTGTTAGGGAAATTAACTACGGCACGGTATTCATCATATATCAGGAGTATATCTGATTGAGTGTGTTAACAAAGTTCCAAACATTTACTATATTTTTCCACCTGTATGACACTACGATGGAGGAAAGTACTAAGTAATCTTCCATATATTTTACACCTTTTTTCCATGTGTAGCTCTGATGTACTTTATATTTTAGACCAGCAGTATATCTGACACTAGGAATATATCTACTTGAGTGTGTTAGCAATATAAGAGACAAGACAGTATCCATTTAACACTAGGAGCATTTCTGCATGAGAGACGCAATAGTATCAGTTAAATTTCAGGAAAAAAAATCTGCTTGAGTCTGTTTGCAGAATTAAAGACGCAGCAGTATCAATCAAAAATCAGAAATAAATATGACTGAGTGTGTTAGCAGAAATAAAGACGCACCAGTATCAATCGAAAATCAGAAATAAATATAACTGAGTGTGTTAGCAAAATTAAAGACGCAGCAGTATCAATCAGAAATCAGAAATAAATATGACTGAGTGTGTTAGCAGAATTCCGGCCACTGACCATATTTTTTCCCCCATCTATATGACGTAGTGGTGGTGTGTGTGCCGGCGACCACAATTCCCCGAAAATTACAATGCAGCTTACCGGTGACTGGTGGCTGAAACTAATCAATCACGGGCTCTCTCTCCACCCACACATCACTATTAAAAAACGAGTGTACACATAAACAGATTAATGGAATGGATATACGGTATACACGGCGAAGTGGAATGATGTGAGGGCGAGAAGGGGGTGGGGGAATGGGACGGGGGATGAGGATAGGGGTGTGGGTGGTAGGGGATGTGGCAAGGGATTGAGAGAGGAGGAAGAAAATGGGGGCTGAGTGGGTATGGGAATGAAAGAAGAGAAAGGTATGGGAATAAGGGGGATGAAAAATGGGGAGTGAGTGGGGACGGGCATGAAAGAGGAAGAAGATTATGGAGAACAATGGGGAAGGGGAGAGGATAGGAGTGAGTATGGGATGAAGAAGGGGATGGGTGAAGGTGGAAGAAGAGGGTGGGGATGTGGAAGGGGACAGAGATAGATGGACGTAGGGATGAGGCTCGATAGGGATGGGGTAAGTGGATGAGAACTGGGTGGTGAAGAGGGTGGCACTTGAGGGTAGGGTGTGGAGATGGGTGAGAGTGCTAGAGTGAAGGAAGCGAGTAGAGACGAGGATGCGGGAAAGGTACAGGGAAGGGGAAAGAAATAGGGGTGTAGGTGAGAGTGGAAAGAAGAGGGCATGAAGTAGGGTTTAGAGTAGAAAGAGGGGGGAAATGAAGGTGGGGATGAAAGGAGGGGAAGAGGGGGAGATGTGGGGTTGTGATCAGTGGGAAAGGTGAGTGAGAGTGGAAAAAGGATAGAATGAAGGTGGGGGTGAAAGGAGGGGAAGAGGGGGAGAAGTGAGGGATGTGATCAGCAAGGGACACGAAAGTTGAACATGGTAGGGTTGCGGGGTCACGGGAAAGGCATCAGCATATATCAGGCACAATTTAGAGGCGGCAGTGTATTTTTATCATTGTTTATGTGCGTCATCGCTGATATGTGGCACCGCGGCCGGCAGACGAAGCACCGAATTCATATCTTGACGCACGGGTGTGAGTAATTGCAAATGAGGCTCTTTATGGGCTGGGGGGACCGCTGGGCTGGTGGTGGTGTTGGTGTTGGTGAGGGTGCTTTTGAGAATAACACTCTTCTTCAGTACCATGATCTCTCTCTCTCTCTCTCTCTCTCTCTCTCTCTCTCTCTCAAGATGCAGGAGTATCATTAGGAGCAGCTCTGTCCGTTTGTCACTCAATAACTTTTTTTTCTTCCGGAAACGAGGTGCTTCACGACCGTAGACTTCAGCGAATTTCTAGAGAACCCTGAAACTCCCTCTCTATGCTTGTATATAACAGCGCTGTATGCGAGGCCCCATAAGAGAGCCCTGAAGCCCCCATAATTTTTTTACTTGTTTAATTTCTTCTTAGTTAAGCCAGCTGATTTTACTCAGCTTTAAAAGAGGATAATGAAAAAAACAAACAAACTGAGACTGACGAGAGTAAGATAAAGAGGCGTCATCGCAGTGAATGGGTTAAGGGGGAGTAAGGGTTTGGAGAGGCCATGGACAGAAAGACGTGTTGGTGAGAGAGAGAGAGAGAGAGAGAGAGAGAGAGTAAATGGGAATAACGTGGACGAGAGATGGGAAAAAAATCCATGTTCAGGTCAGCCATACGTAAAATCCCTAAGAATGTGCACTAGTGGGATGCCGTGGAGGTACAACGAGAGAGAGAGAGAGAGAGAGAGAGAGAGAGAGAGAGAGAGAGAGAGAGAGAAATATGAAGGAACTGCTATAGCCGAGTTGAGAAAGAGGAATATGAGATACGTGAAGTAGAGAGGGAGCAAGGAATACAATAGTCGAACTGGAGAGAGAGAGAGAGAGAGAGAGAGAGAGAGAGAGAGAGAGAGAGAGAGAGAGTAAAAAAAAAAAATCATTCGACAAGAAATCAGAAACACAAGCACTACCAAATCCCTCATAAGCTTACAGTAACAGCCTCCTCCCCCTCACTCCCCTTTGCCGTCCTCGACACACCCTCCCTCCAGCCCCCTCCTGCTTTCGCTTCCCGTCCCCCCCCCCTCCCAACACACCAAATCCTCCCAAGAGAATGGTCACAATTACAACAGAAGCAACGGTAAACGGCCACATTCAAATCGCAAGTAAAGCTGGACCGGGCTGGACCACTGTTCATATATATCATTGGCCCGTTTTGTACCAACCATCACGGACGTAGTTATAAACGCTCGCGGCAATATCAGGGGCTTTCATTATTCCGCTGTTTAGTTGTGTATGTGTGTGCGACGTGCCAAATAGTTGTATGAGTGCTGAGTGTTACAGATATTGTCCTACCGCTGGCGAGAAAATGTTTCATATGCAGCGTCATCGCGCGTCGTTGTATCTGCATAAAATACTGGCCCATAGCAGGATGAGGGTGACGGTGCTTGCTGGTCAGGTCAGGGCAGGGCGGGGGAGGCCAGGTTAGGTCAGGTTCCACAGTTGCTGACGTGGGACTTGCAGTGATTCATTAAATCTTTGAGACCGCAAGAAATCTGAACTAGTTTATTCTCGCAACCACCAGACAATTTTATTCTTGCTTCCACCGGCCGATTCGGGTCAGACCAGGTCACGTCCCCATGCTGCTGACCTGGGTGCTTGTGCATTTATCTCCTTAACCCTGTCAGCCCGTGAGATAACTGTTTTATTCATACTGCCGCCAGAAGGTTGATTTATTTAAGGATTGGTCTCTGGTCGTCTAAGAGTTCAAAACAGTTTCCTTTAACCCTGTCTGTCCCGGAATAATCACAATTGTTTATCCTTGTCGCTGCCAGACGTTCGTATTCAACTGAGAAGTTACTGGAAATAATCTGCAGAAGGAAGAAAATCTCTGCCTAGTTACATCTGACATGAAATCTAATCACTGAAGGGGCGATGTCTTGTCCCTGGTTAACTTCATCAGTACATATAATTTTACCACAATGAGATACCTTTTTTCGGCATACTGGAGATCTTGTCATGGTGAAGGAGGTTAAGAGTTAGGAACATTGTGTGACGTGGTGATTGCAAAGTAGAGATCAGGCAAACAGAGTGGAATATAACAGTATGGGTACGTTGATTAACATTTCAGACTTTGTTCCCTCAAGACCAGTGTCACCTGATCTATCATGGAACGTTATGGGATGCCTTATTTGTCAGTTCATTACTCTGAGCAGTGCCGCCTACTACAGTTTTTCGAAGCATCCTCGACCTGGCTTCCTCAGTCTGTCTTCCCCACTGCTTATTTTATTTTATTTTATTTTTTTTTAATGCACTGTGTCTAGGCATTTCAAACTGAACATATCTTGAGTTTGACCTTGTTTTGTTCAGCTTCCTTTGAAAGAGGAAAATTCTCAAGCCCTTCTTTTTTTTTTTTTTTGAGGAGTGTTATAAAAAATCAACTTGACATCCTGTGGTAAAAGCGCTCCACTAAGCAAAACGAAGCAGTCTTGAAGTGTGCAGCAGGAGTTGGTTTCCCCCTCCCCCCTCCCACTCTAACCCTTCCTTACTCCATACAATCACCACACCACCCCCTTTCCTCCCCAGTAAGCTCCAGCCTATACCATCCTTCCCTAGCCTCCGCCACCTCCACCCCAAATTCCAGGGAACTTATTCGTATAGAATCTTAAGATATTTTGCGATAAACAAGCATCAAAAGCAGGTAATTGTTGTCATGGGTAATTTTGCTCTGTCGTATTCAATTTAATATTCCCTAACGTTTGACTGTGAAGTATTCTGAAGTTGCATCAGAGAAGAGAAAAATATAAATATTTTTACACACAGCTCAGCCTTAATAAATTTTATGAATATGGTACTTCTAGGTGGTGCCTGTCCCCTCTCCGCTTGCATACAGTACTCCAGTTCTCTCTCGCCCCACTCATCCCCTCGTCACGCCACTCCACCCTTCCTGCTCCCTCTGCTCCCCAGAACCCCAATCCTCCCCCAGCCCCAACTTTCCCCCCTACCCCGACACACCCCACTCCTTCCTCTGTGCCCCAAACCAACCTACTCCAACTCACCCCCTACTCAAGCTCCCCCAACCCCACTCCTCCCTCTCCATCACCCTACTCCATCCCTCCCTCCCCCTCTCCCACCAACACCAGCCTACTCCAAGCCTCCCACACCCCTCCCCTGCCCCGCCGTCACCCTTTCTCTCTCCATTTTCTTTAAACTCAGTGCGGTAAGGTGGGGAACTGGCCTCTCCCGCACGGCCAGGTCTTAGGAAACAATCAATACGGGTCGGTCCTCCCCACCAGCAAGACCCCCACATAAAGTACTCTTGGACCCCTCAACAACTGCTACGGGGGCGAAGGAGGGGAGGGGGAGGGGTGAATGAGGGAAGAAGGTACGCTGTAGGAGGGGTGGACAAAAAAGTACCAGCCGAGTGGACCTCTCAGCAAGTACTGGCTGAAGAGGGGAGAGGGGATACAGAACGGAGGTGGAGGAAGGGGTGGAGGAGGAGGAGGGATGAAGGAAGGGGAGGAGAAGGGGGAGAGATGAAGGAAGAAGGAGGGAGAATAATCTAGGACGATGCATGAAAGAAGGGGACGAAGGGAATATAGACAAAAAGTACTCTTGGACATCTCAACAACTGTAGGTAGGACTGAGGCGAAGGAAGGGTGAAGGAATGGAAAAGAAGAGGGTTCAAGAAGTGAAGGAAGGTGAAGGAGGGAAAATCACCTTGGCTAGTACACGAAGGAGGGGACGAAGGAGTGAAAAAAAAGCACTCGTGGACCGCTCGGCAACTGGTCCGTGGGTGATAGAGGGATGGGAGAGTGAAGGGGGGATTGAAAGGTGAGGGTGAAGGAAGAGGCAATAGAAGTGGTAATAGAGGGGGGGGGGTGGCGGGGTGGAAGAGTGGGAATGGAAGAGGTGAAAGGGGTTAATGAAGGAAAATCGTCTTGACTGGTGCATGAAAGAGGAGGAGAAGGAGTGGGGGGTGAAGAAGGAAGATTATAGAAGAGGTCAAGGAGGGGTGAAAGAGAGGGGTAGAGAAGGGGTGAAGGATGGGGCAGTGGAGGGGACAACGGAAGGGGTGGAGGGGTGAAAGAGGGAGTGGAGAAGGGGTGAAAGAGGGGGTGATGAAGGAGTAAAAGAGGGGGTGATGAAGGGGTAAAAGAGGGAGTGCTGAAGGGGTGAAAGAGGGGGATATGAAGGGGTGAAGAAAGGATAAAGGACTCGACGACGGAGGGGATGAAGGAGAAAAATCGTCTGCCAGTGCACGATGGAAGGAGGAGAAAGAAAGGGAAGGAATGAAGGAAGGATGAGAAGGAAAGGGAAGGAGCGAAGGAGGGGTGGGCAAAAAGTACTCGTGGACCAATTGCTACGTGCACCGAGGAGGGGAGGAAGTAGGAAGGAGGAGGGGTGAAGGAGAGAGGAAAGGAGGGGTGTAAAAGAGGGCACAGGAGGGGTAGGTGAAGGAAAGAAAATAGTCATGGCTGGTGAACGTCTCTCTCTCTCTCTCTCTCTCTCTCTCTCTCTCGTATCCTTGCTATTTCCAGACGATTTTTATTCAGCTTAGGGGAGTTTTTTTGAGTTGCAGAGGTCAAATACACCTTCATTAACCCCAACAAAGCACGAAGTCTCGCCTAAACTAAATCAAACCGATGGAGACGTTAAGAAAAAAAGAAAAATAATTACGAAAAAGGAAAAAAAAAATAAGCAACGTTAACTCACTCTGAAGTCGACAAAATAAACACAAAATCTCTCTTAAACTAAATCAAATCCGAGTAGATGTTAAGATTATAAAGAAATTGTATATTATTAAAAAAAAAGATGAAAAAAACTAGATAACATTAACGCACTTTGAGGTCGGCAGAACACACACACACACACACACACACACACACACACACACACACACACACACACACACACACACACACACACACACACACACACACACACACACACACACACTTTCAAAACTAAATCAAATCAGTGTAGATGTTAAGAATATAAGAAAATCCTCGTACTATTAAAAAAACACACGAAAAAAACACTAAGCCACGTTAACACACAATGAAGCCAGCAAAATAAAACACCGTATGTGCATTACAATAGCACATGTTAGCAGGACTCGCTGTATTTATCGTTTTAAATGTTTTCCAATTTCGCTCAATTTAGCAACATAACACCGAGTTTATATTTTACGTATAGTGAGTCGTAGAAAATATATTAACCCGTTGAATCTGAATTTTTATTTTATTTTATTTTATTCTTGCTGCTTTCAGACGATTTTATTTAGCTGTGAAAAGGTCTGTATTGTTGAAGGGGTTAATGGAGGCCGTATTTAACCCCTCCAGAGCGAAAAGTCTGTCTTGAGGTGCCTGGAAGAAAATCGTCATGGCTGGTGCACGCTCTCTCTCTCTCTCTCTCATGACACTGAGTACTATAAAGGGTGTCAGAAATATTACTGATGTTGATAATTCTATACTTCTACAGGTCAGTCTATAAGCAGTTGTCACCCTTCAGTATGGCTATTATTTTTTTCTACTCTTGCTGTCTCGATTTATTCAAACTAGGAAAATCCTCTCGTATCTGAGGGGCTTAATGGGATATGGCTGGTTAATATCCTTTTGTACATTATTTATGCAGAGTATGGCGATATTGGAAGGATTTATGTAACAGAATATGTATTAACATAAGTCGCTTAGGAAAAGGTGTTAGGGGGCATCCTCAGCTGACGAGAATACGGGCTCTAATGCCACTCAGTGTCGAGAGTCCGGTCACATTAGCTTTAAATGTCAGGATTGAGTAGCCTAGCCCAGGACCCCTACTGTTTGCTTCTCATGGGGTGAGGAAGGATTGAATGAAAGATTAATATTCCTACTCTGCTGTGAATTTTGTACCTGAATTAAACCGTCCGTCGCAGTCTGGAATAAAATGCATTCTTTATTCTCAGCCCCAAAAGTTGATTGCAATAGTTTTCAACATTACTATCTGCTTTGAATTTCTAACTTGAATTAAACTGTCCGTCGCGGTTTAGAATAATTTACATTCTTTATTCTCATTCCAAACGTTAATTGCGACTATTTTTCAGCGTTTCTGATATCCTGAGTTTCTGTTAAACATTCTAAAATCGTCCGACGTTAACCAAAATAATGTGCAAGGTATCTAAGTCGCCACTAAAGATGTAATATCCCCCTTATTCGTTTATGAAGGGTGTATTTTGTTTTTCTTTTGGAAGGAACAGTTATTGTGGGCTCGTGGCCTTTGGTTCCTTCTTCTTCGCATAAAAAAAAAAAGTGGTGGTGTTAGACCCCACGCTGATCTGAATGTGAACTCAGTGGATTGCAGGTTGGTTATCCATCTGCAGTTTACTATCCTCTTTTGGGGGGATAGTGAGGGAAATGAGGGATGTTTGTAGACCAGGCAGTGGAGCCACTAGGTCATATCGGTGCCACCACGTGAAGGCGTCCCTCTTCAGCAACCACTGTCGAAAAGTACTGTACAAGATAAGGTGTATTATGCAAAACAAAGCACTAAAAACAGAAGTGTTGTGAAGTCTCCTTTGGCAGAGAGAACACATACGGATCGGTGTGTACAGCAGCGAGGCAAAATGAAACCTAACTTTTCGAACCGAGTACATAAGTTGCCCGTGATAGATTATTCAGCATACAGCAAAACCATCACGCGTCCCCACAGCGCTCAAAACCCGGACGACCTTGTTAGAACCATACCCAGCCCCCCAAAAAATATCCATATACACAAATGAATAAATAAAATAAAACTAACGTGACAAAATGTAGTTGTTCAGCCTTGAAAAATACAACTGTTCTCTACGGAATGGCCGCGGGTGTTATTGTGTACTGCCCACAAGTCATCAGTTGATCATTGAATTTATAGGTAATAATTTGGAAAAGTTACAGTGCATGGTTT
Source organism: Coenobita brevimanus (assembly GCF_032717465.1). NCBI lineage: Eukaryota > Metazoa > Arthropoda > Malacostraca > Decapoda > Coenobitidae > Coenobita > Coenobita brevimanus. The sequence goes on along the minus strand of NC_137005.1, from coordinate 5,788,196 downwards.
ACGGCTCGCCCAGATATTGAACCGTGAGGCCCAGCGCGATCAATGTATGCAATGAAAGGGGGTTTTAACGGGTTGCCGGCTCGTATCCCTTCGTTTAATTTATCCCCGGAAGGCTGCATTATATAAATTTCTTTTTCGGTGCATTATTGGTGGGGGCGATATACAACGATAAAGTGATCAGACGATAACTCTGGTTGACGCCGGCGATATGAAATCCCACGGCTAAGTGACGAGGAGAGGGTGGGGGTGAGAGGCAGGGGACCAGCTCTGACCCACTCACTGGACAGGTTGGAATGAAAAAAGGTAGTAGTCGTAACCCCAGGCTCATCTTCCTCTGAACCCATTGGACTGCAGGCTGAACTAGTCCCCCTCTTACAGTCCACCATCTTTTTGGGGGATAGGGAGGGAAGTGAGGGCCGGACAGTGGTGCTTCCTAGCTATATCGGTGCACCCACGGGAAGGCGTACCTCTTCAAGCCACAGGAGAGTAGAAGAACGGCACTTTAGGCTGTACTTGGATCCCCTAGTGAAAGTGAAGGTCTACGTTTCCTTGCATAATCGATTCCTGCAGTTGACTTTTTTCTCATTTTACTTTTGATATCTCTAGACGATTTTATTCAGTTTAACGGAGACTTTTCAGGCTGGAGGGGTTCTTACAGTCTTCATCAACTCCTTTCTTAGTAGAGCTGAATAAAATCGTCAATTAAAATCTCGTGGAAGTGTAATGAACAAGACGTCATGCCAGCGATGTGAACTCTCTCCTTGATGGCGAAGTGGGAAAAGTAGGATTGTATTCTCAGTGGCTTTGGAGATATCGTAACACCTTTTAGCGATTTATTTTGCACATCACACCTCAGTATCCTCTTGTGTAGACAGTAGAACGATATGAACAGCATGGAAAATAATGTTAAGGGAATACTATACAAAATGAATGAACTATAGTGAAAGAGAAGCACAAGTTGCCAGCTTAATACTTTACTTGGCTTAATATTTTACTCAGCTTAATACTTTCAGGCCGAGAGCGTCCTTTATTATATTTTACTTTTATTTTACTAGACTATTTTATACAGCTTCATTTTAACCCTATCGTGGTGAAGAAGTTAGGGGAAGGCACAGTCAAAGAAATATGTCTTCCCTGTTTCGTCCGAAGAAAATTAACAGGTGGCAAAAGGCAGTGGAAACCCAATCTCTGTTGCTACGTGTGTCAGATGCTTCGGTTTTTCTGCTATGTATTCGTCAGACTTAGGGAAGATCTCCCTCTCTCTCTGTCTCTCTGTCTGTCTGTCTGTCTGTCTGTCTCTCTCCAGTCGTCATCAGAAGTCCCGTCACCTCTCCTGCTTTTTCTGTCCATGAGCTTTGAAAACCAGTGTGGTAAATCCGCAACAACTGTCACTGATGAACTTATTATCTACAGTGTCATTCGTGTCGTTTGCCGCGGATTTGCTACACTGATTGTCCAAGCCTGTGAAGAAAAAGCGGGAGAGGCGACAGGAGTTTTGATGCCGACTGTACTTCTTACCTGAATCCCAAACGTCTCTCCTAAGCTGAGTAAAATCGTCTGGAGATGTCAGGAAAAAAACATCATAGTGAAAGGGTTAACATTCAAGCCTATACTGCTGATATAAATAATTCCCATATTAAAAAGATATAACCAACATACGGGAGAATATTTAGGTGTAATCTGGAGAGTAAATAGCTAACGAAGAAGTGCTACGAAATTAAGTATGCCAGCGAGAATATGATCCAGTATGAGCAACACCCGTAGATTTTCATTGTCCCTCTCTCAGACGTCTCTAGTTTTTCATGCTGCCATCTCACAATTTTTACCTTTCGTTGGGGAGTACCTTGAATAACGGGGGTTTGGTGGGAGTGTTTCAGATCCCTTTACTGCTAGAGGCTTCCCCTAAATTACGGAAAATCGTCTGGAGGTACGAAGAATTTTAGGAGAGAAAAAAAAAAATCATCATCTGAGTGAAGAGTATCCATCCCTTCATAATTTACAAAAGCTCATGCAGACAGACAGACAGACGACATAAAAATCTGCTGAGCTTTGGAATTGAAATATAATAAATTTTAACCCATCCACTACAGTGATGCCATTTGGAGGAGGTGACTGACGTTGTACCTGACCCCTCCTGTTGGAAAGATCTGGCATGAGGTGATTAAAATTAGAGGGAAATAAATAAGTAAATGACTAAATAAATAAATTCTATCTCTGGAGTCTTACGTAGAAAAAAAAAAAACTTCGATTACCCAGAAAAGTGTGTGTGTGTGTGTGTGTGTGTGTGTGTGTGTGTGTGTGTGTGAGTGTGGTGGGGTGGGTGTGACGGGGAGCAGCGAGGCGAGGAGTGCAGGGGGACGGGCCGAGCTCAGTGTTTATGCCCCTCACCGCCCACCGCGACGCACCGATATTTAGGATGGAGAGGCGACCCGGGGGAAACATTTTGGCCACCTCAGACAATACCACCCGACATCATAATCAAGGCCATACGCTACCCTGCCCCCTGGATTGCACTAGGCTACGCTGGTTCCTCTATAGTCAGGATGTTAATATGAGGGATGGTATTGACTGGGTGGCTTGCAATCACTGTGTTTGATTAATGAGTTTTTTTTTCTCTCTCTTCCGGTTTCCTGTGGCCTAAATTCGACTTTCATCTGAATAGAGGATTATTAAGGCAACTATCACCCAACAGCTTCACTGGGGAGGACATAAGAGAAATCTTCACACACACACACACACACACACACACACACACACACACACACACACACACACACACACACACACACACACACACACACACACACACACACACACACACACACACAGCTTCCTACCACAACTGCATCAAGAAAAATGGTTCTTTTTGAGGAATAAAACTAGCATTACCGGCATGAAAACTCTGGTCAGGTGGTGGTGCAGTTGAATTATATGCTTACCTCAAATGAACCTGCTTGTAAATCATCTTTGTATAGTGTCCATGTGTTCAGAGTCTTAAAGTTAACTGATTATTTCTTATTTCTTCCACAGCACCATATGATGAAGCTACCCGACTCTGACTTCCATTCACATCATCGAGGCCCCTTCGTCTACCCATCACCGCATCCAAATAAGGTAAGATTAGTTCACCTCTCTCACCATTTGTAACCTTCTTTATTTATGGAATTTTCAAGACTGTTATATGGTATTTCCCTCGGAGGCGTTCAATCATCTCCAAACAGGTAAGGATATGTCACGATTCTTTTTCTAATTAATGTACTGTGATGGAAAGTTATGGAGTTATATATCGCAGTTGTTCCCTAATACCTTTATCAAGCGTTTTATATAATTATTAGTGAAGATACGGATGAAGCTGCCACGATGGAAAAGAAGAAATTTTGAAGCTTATAATTCCCCAAACACGACTGACGAGCAGGAAGATAAAAGGAAATGTTCCTCCTCATCATCAGTAATTATCATCGTCGTCGTCGTCAGTCATCACATCATCATCATTATCATGATTATCATCATTTTTATTTACACTGCGTGGGAGGGATTCAGAAATACGAAGAGGAAAGTAGAAAAACAGGAACGCTATCAACACAGTGTCCAGTAAAAATAGGTCACATATTCATCGTTCAGGCTACCGGAATCCATGGCTTCACCTCACACATACACGGTGACAAGTCCTTCAGTAGATTTGCTTTTTCCTTTTTTATATTAGGCTGTGAATTGATCTTTTATGATGAACAAGAGAGAGAGAGAGAGAGAGTCTGCACCACCTCAACGCTAATTAAGCCATGAGTGGCCATTAACTTTTTGATATTATTCTTGCCAGAACCTGATAATTATACTCAGCTAAGAAGAGACAAAGTTTGCAGTAACCCTGTAAGAAAGATTATGGTTTTATTCCTGAGTCCTTTATTCCCATTAGTGCTAAGAGTTTTTTCCTTACTGCGGCCAGATGATGTCAAAGAGTTGAGGATAATAATATTTGTCATTCAGTCTTTCTTTGGCCCATCAGGAGTTCAGGAGTCCGAAGCTAGACAACTTAATCCTGACATTCAGTGACAAGGGGACCAGTATCTCTTTTCCGTGCTTGGGTATTATGTAAACTGTAAACCCCAACCACTCTTCAGATGTAAACTCATTCAGATCCATCCGGCTGGTGCGTCTTAACTCACTAGATCATCAGGCGTCAGTTGGTTATATGGTTACAACTCGGAGAAGCCAATGGGCTTGTCGTTCACCAAACCCCGAATCACCTAAGGCAGCACTACATCGAGTAAATTCATTAATTCTTTCAGTAAAATGATGTCTTTTGTTTATTCTTTCCTTCCGACTGATAGATTTTCTGAACTAAGTAAAAACCCCTCGTTAGCATATGAGCGGATTGATGGAGATTGATTCTAACTTATTCTAACTAACTCTCTCTAATTCGTTCGTGAAGAGAAGTTCCCCCAAAGTTCAGAAGAAGTTGTTAAATGGTAGCAGGAAGAAAATATAAAAGTCACCGTGGATGTTTCTAATCTTTGTCCCGCCAGACGATTTTATTCGGTATACAGACTTTTCGAAATAGAGGGGTTAGATAAAGCCTTCATTAACCCCTTCATTACAAGAAATCGTTCCTAGGTTGAAAAATACAAGTTGGAGGTAACGATAATAAACTATATAAAGATGTCGCCGTATTGAAGTGGTGAAAGAAAACTAAAAAGGAGTGTATGTGCAGGGCCAAATGCTCCTCCCCAACCCCCACGCACACACAACAGAGTACACAAACGCTCCCCTTCACCACAAAATGCAGATACATGCTCCTCTCCACCACCACAGAATAGTCAAATGCTCCCCTTCACCACCACAATATACAGTCAGATGCTCCCCTCCACCACCACAAATACACAGTCAATGCTCCCCACCACCACCACAAAATACACAGTAAAATGCTCCACCACCACATCATACAAGCAAATGCTCCACCACCACCACAGCATACAGTCAAATACTCCACTACCACCACACCACACAGCCAAATACTCCATCACCGTCACAGCTCAGTCAAATACTCCCACCGACTCCACCACAACACACAGTCATATACTTTCATCTCCTCCACCACACCATACACAACCAAATGCTCCACTCCTTCCACCACACAACCAAATGCCCCACCCCCGCCACCGCACAGCCAAATACTTCACCACAACCACACAGCAAACAGTCAAATACTCCCCCTCTGTCTCACTTCCGCCTCGTCACATATGTCTGGTGTGATTATCCTCGCTAAGGACAGTTTATCCTTCATCTATGCAGTGACGTCATTATATACTTAGATTCCTGCCACTTCCTGCCTAGTACAGTCAGGTTAGGAGGGATTTCACACTGAGGGGGAGTTAGATATGGCCTTCATTAACCTATTTACACCTGTGAGGTCATTTATAGGTCAATTATTGGTCATTTATATATCATTCTTGCTACCTACATAAAAGATTGCTATATTCAGGTGAGGAGAGACTGCAGACTGGATGGCTATAAGAGAGAGAATTATTAGTATTAGATTATTATTTCCTTTAATACTGTGATATATTTTTTCTACTGTGATGCTTTTATTTTACTAGTTTTATTACTGTGACGGTTTTAACATACTACCCTGCGTTGATATATTAATTCCTTTACTACAGCGATAGGTTTATTTTTACTGTTTTACGACTGTGATGGACTTTACTATTTTACTACTATGACGGAATTATTACTGTTTGACTACTGTGACGGATTTATTTTACTATTTTTTTTATTACTGACGGATTTATTTTACTACTGATTTACTACTGTGACGGCTTTGTTTTATGATTTTACCACTGTGACGGATTTATTCTACTACAACTTTATTACTGTGACGGACTTATTTTACTGTTATGTTACTACTGTGACGGTTTGATTTTATTTTTTTTTACTACTGTGACGGATTTATTTTATTACTATTTTACCAGCGACGGATGTATTTTACTACTGTGACGGTATTACTCTACCACTACTGTATATTACTAGTGATGGAGTATATGAGAGAGGGGGATGTGAGTTGGGAGCGGGGCACTGAAATGGCGGGGGACAGGGCTACGTGGAGGCGATTTGTTTGTGGCCACCCCGAACGGGATTGAGGCGTCCGGCAGTAGATAGATAGATAGACTACTGTGACTCTTACTACTTTACTACTGTGACATTTTACTACTACCGGGTATTCTGCTACTGTCATGGTTTTATTTTACCACTCTGACGGTTTTTTGTTTCTTTCTCCTTCAAGATGGATTTATTCAACTTAACCAAGACACAGAAAGAAACAGGAGGGGTGAAAAACGAGCCTTCATTAACGTGTATCATTATCACGTCATTAATATCATCACGTCATTATTATTATCATCACGTCAATAATGTTTTCACGTCGTTAATATTATCAGGTCATTAATGCTAACACGTCATTAATATCACGTCATTATTATTATCACGTCAGTAATGCTAACACGTCATTAATATCACGTCATTATTATTATCACGTCATAAATATTATCACGTCATTATTGTTATCACGTCATAAATATTATCACGACATTATTATTATCACGTCATTCTTATTGTCGTCATTATTATTATCACGTCATTATCATCACGTCATTAATATTTCACGCTTGTAACTAGCAGACGATTTTATTCAGGGATGGAGAGGCCTTTCCAACTGGAGGGGTTAGCTTCAATTTCACTCTGCCATCTTTTGTGTGTGTGTGTGTGTGTGTGTGTGTGTGTGTGTGTGTGTGTGTGTGTGTTTGTGTGTGTGTGTGTGTGTTTTCTTGGAGGGAACAGTCTTGCGCGTTTCTGGCCTTTGGTTCCTTCTTCCTTGCATTAAAAAAAAAAGCTTTCATGAACCCCTTGTGCTATATGGGACTCTCAACCTGAATAAAGTCGTCTTAAAGGGGAAAAACTAAATTAATAAAAGTTGTCACGTATATATGACATTATTTTACATCTGTGCCGCTTGTGAATGCTGGCTGCTAAAATACACACACACACACACACACAGACACACACACACGTACGTGCCACACACATACAGTACTACATAAAAGACATACATTCATATACATACATAAATACATACATACATAAATACATACATACCCGGTACATACACACACACACTGGTAATTTATCGAGCTCGGTCTATGAGGTCGTATTTCAAGTGACCTCAGACTCCGTAACGCTTCTTCCGTAGCGACTTACCCTGCACACTACACCTCAGTATCGTCTTATACCCTGTGTCGATATTAAAGCGATATATATAACGCACAAGGGAATAGTTGCGTATAACATGCAAAATAAATCGCAGAGAAAGAAGTGCTACGGAGTCGCCTGTGTCAAGAAATAACTATCTTCCCAATTTCGTCTGAAGAAAATTTATAACTGATGATATGCACTGAAAACCCCTATCTTTACTAGTGAGTGTTTCAGAAGCTTTCGATTTTTCCGCTATGCATTCGTCAGACTTTGGGAACATTCTCTCTCTCTCTGTCTCTCTCTCTCTCTCTGTACAATACGCTTTATGTAATGTATTTTGCGACGAATACACTTGAAGAATGGATGGATGGATGGATGCGTGTATGTATGTACATATGTATGTATGTATGTATGTGCAATTCAGTAGATACAAATATATCACTGAAGTAAGTATAAAAGTACTGATTAATTTACTGACAAAAAGTTACCAAAGTTAAAAGAAAGCGGCGTATGGTTAGTGCAAACAAACTTACTCGTAGCTACCCAAGTCCCTTTTTATTACGATGCGTCTTATACGGGTAGCCTATGTTACTTGCATTACCGCCAGGCCACTACTCAGCCTGGGAAGAATCTGTTAAGTCATGGGGTTTAGAAATAATTGTCAGTGATCCCTTGACTGCTACGACAGTTTTAAATATTCTACCATTTTGATACGAACGAACGATTTATTTTATTTATTTATTTATTTATTTTTTAAGCAAGGACCTCGGACTGAAGTGGTGAGTGGGAAAAAAATCCGCTGCTACAGACGCACATCACTGTTTTTGTTATACTGAAAGAAATTCTAGCAGTCATTGGGTTAACATTGCATTGGACTTGTTGCACATCAGCAGATTATTAGATTTAATAGATTTCAGTTAAAAATAAAATCAGGCTTCTTCAGCGTAATGGAAGAACTGTTACTTTATTCTGACAGACTCAAGTGATTTTGCTTAACAGACAGAACTCGTATAGTGCCAGGGTGCCAAGGGGTATATATATATATATATATATATATATATATATATATATATATATATATATATATATATATATATATATATATATAATAATAAACTCCCGACTACTGTAGAGCTGAGAAATTCAGCACATTCAGTGAGTTACAACATTGTAGAAAATCATTGCAATGTAAGAACTTAGCTGTTTTATTCTCACCAACTCCAGACAATTTTGTTCAGCAGCTAGAGACCATACACGGTCAAAGGGTCAGAGGGAATCTGTATAAACGTTTCACTGTGAAAGGGACGCCCTCACGCGGTAGCATGTCCACAACAGTGCTATTATGGGTGCCAGTCCCTCCCTGTACCCCTGAAAGGAGGATGGTGGGCTGCAAAATAAAGGCAACTTCAGCTGGCAGTCCACCGGGTTCACGTCCAAATGAGCCTAGGACCTGAGCTTAGGTATCTGCCTCTCACTAACGTCAGACGATTTTGTTCAGCAGTTAAATCCTCCGTAGTGAAAATGGTTAGTTATAATGCCTATGTAAAATATGTATCCCGTCCAGTCTGAGCGATTAATGTTTCAGGCAATTACCATCTCTGTATGATTAATTTGTTTTTGAGTATCTTGACGTTTTACCTTCCACTAAAGTGCTAATATGATCTATCAGTTACGTATTTGAATACTTTACATACGATGCTTAAATAATGCTGTTGATACCCGTCACTCGATGTCCATCACAGAGTTCCCCCGTAAGCAAACTATTTCCTCATTACACATAAATACTAACGACAGCATTAATATCAGATTGCAAGTTGATTCCCATGAGGAGGGTCTGTTTTACACACTAAAAAAAAAAAAAAAGCGTTTTACTTTAGGAATTCCCTACATATGAACTGATTTGAAAACATATTTGATCGTAATAGAATAGACTTTAATACTCGTACTAACAGTGTGGTATATGCTGATGGATGTTGCTTCGGAGTAGCGCATGTCAGTTACACGGTGACAGTCAGAAGCCCCTAAAGTGTTGTGGGGACAGTCCAGTCATGCAAGAGGTGAGAAAAGCCGGTCGTGTCATAAAGTTATCATTAAGAATGACAGCGGTACCTAGGAGCACAAACCGATTGGCAGAAAAAGAGCTATGAGAATGAGAAACATAAGCAATAGACTGTTTCCTTGCCGGTAAGGCTGGATACAACACATCAAGACATCGAGGCTGACTGTCACTGGCAAGTGTACCATTTTACTAACCAAAAAACTTCGACACTGACATTTCAAGCCTCTTTTTATTATATTAGTAACTGTGATCCAACATAGCATGATTATTCTTGTCAGTACAGTACCAGTATATATTAGAAATAATACTGCAAGGGAAAGCAGTATGCTAAACTATAAAATAAAGTAATTGCTGACTATAACAGTAGCCACATTTTGCTCTACGTGGATTTTTATTTCAAATGCTTTTCATTACGTTTTCTATTTTTCTGTGCGACACTTTACCGCAGTCAGATCCATATATGAGTAAAAGATAAGTTTAAAATAATGAAATTTCCCCAAATACATGAGCCATCTTGAAAAAAAGTATTAATTGCCGTTTATATCAGCTGGAGAAGGACGCCTTCATGTAGTACCACGATGTAACCGGGTAGTGGAGCTGCCCGCCTAAACAAAGGTCCCTCAACTCTCTGTCCTGCGAAAGAAGGATGGTGGACTGTGGGAAATAGAATCCTCAATCTGCAGTCCACCGAATTCACGTCCAAGCACTGCTACTGTTCAAAGGGTAGGAGGAAGGCAGTGTCGCAGATCTTTCTTCCAGAGAAATGAGAGCTAGTTATGAAAAAATATATATGTTCGGTTCCTTTTTCATATTATTTTTGTCATACCGTTTTTTGTCTTTTCAGTTTTTACATGAAACTGTTGAAATTTCAACCCCGTTTGTTTTATTTTTAATTTCAAAGTAAACGATCATTAGTATTGGCTAAACCTTAACTACTCCGTCATAAGATCCTGGTTATGTTGGGATATTCTGAACTGTACGGAGAGGATGGTGGTGTATGTGATGATCAGTTGGCTGCTGTGGTGTCATTGCCTATTAATTGGGTTCAAGTGTGTAAGTTCCCACCACTTATACACTTCGATTTTCCTGAGAATCACTAGCTGGCTCATTAACACACACACACACACACACAATATATATATATATATATATATATATATATATATATATATATATATATATATATATATATATATATATATATATTATAGTGCGTTTCTCAGTGTACCAAGTATGATGATGATGTTTATAAAATGTACGGATCACATACTGTTCACTTTGTTACGAATGTTTAGTGGCTACAGTTTCATTTATACACCTCTTTAGGCAACAGTAAGTCACTCTTTGATCTGGTAAAGATTATTAGTGTAGCTTAAAGCATCCCATGACTTGAAGCTTTATTTGATTTTAGGTTAAACAATCTGAAAACTAGTAAAACATAGTGAGAACACGAGTAAGGACAGGAATAATAAAGCTCAAGTGTAATGAAGGCTTTAGATTTGCCATATTCTCTCTTTGTTAGCAAATATTACACACCTTTCGTCACTATGTGGATAATGATAAAATCCAGCATTGAGGTAATTATCTGTTCCGTGATACGAGTCTAAAAACATTACTGTAAGCAGCAGCATCTAAATTGTACTTAAGCTTCGTCGTAAGAAAGGGAAATATCGTTGACCCCAAACCAGAAATATAGCGGACCATTTAATTGTGTTAATCAATCTGTATAAAATTTCTGTAAAGAATTCTTCATGTGACGTCTGCTTAAATAATTTTTGTAACTAATATAATGACTTTCCTAGATGTTTTTAGACAATTTTAATTCTGTCAACAGGATCTCTACTAACAAACCACTCATGGTACATACTTAATAATAGTCATATCGTTTGCAATACTTTCACAAAAACATTCTATGCCCTTCTTGTTTGAAAAAGATAAATTTCTGAATGCTAATAACGTCTTGTAAATCTGCACTTATTATTAATACGGAACAAATGAAACCCAGTTAAAGAGAGCTACTTAAATACTTAACACAGTAATCTTCGAAAAAACCGCAAACAGCAATTTCGCACACTGTGAAGCCATTGATGAAGAAACCATAGTCATTTAGGTAGATACTTCTGGAGACATTCTACCGGTAATATTAGCTACAATTTGTGTTAATTTCTGAGTGATACAGAAAGCTTCTTATTAGGTATGTCTGCCAACTATGTATGGTGTAAATAGTTTCCTGTATTTATTGTAGGTTACTGTGGCACTTTTTGTCGACATCAGAAAATTAAATACCAGAGGAGAATATCAGGGCATAACAGGAACACTACTCTTCTAAAGAAAATAATAATGTTAAGACGACCACAGTTTCACATGGAATACGATCCTCGGCATAATGGAAAGACTGACTTTGGGGTGTGTTGTACTGTATGTGTGGAGGATGGGGATGAGGGGCTTGAGAAAAGTAGAGGCGAAATAAGAACGACGTGGAGGCAAGGTGGGTTACTATGAAGGAGGTGGTGGGCCGTGAATGGGGAGGTCTTCTTTGTTTAGGCAGAGAAAAGCCTGGAAGTCATACTGTGGTGGAAGTTGCCGTTCACAGGATGCAAAATCAAGCAATAGATAAGGTTATTATTATTATTATTATTATTATTATTACTGGAATTCTGCACAGTGTTTCTCGTATAACTAACGTGAAACCTAGAAGTCCTAGTCCTTTGTCTTTTACTTTTTTCTCGGTATCGTCAGACGAGTTTATACCAGTTTAGAGAGAGGGCTTTGATGACAGCGTACCCGTTTTATACATGTCGCCTCTGCTTTAAAGACGTTCGTTAGCAGAGGGGTTACTTTATATATACACTGTCATAATACTGTTCGAAGAAAAAGTTGAGCTCTTTCAGTTCATATATATAAGTAATGGAAGAAATGCAGAAGACAGTATATTCTAATAAAAAATAGTTTACTAAATACTCATACTGTATATCATTAATTTTGAAATGTAAATTCGGACTGTGGGAGGGGTAACACGTCTCCATCTTCAGTATCCAGTATACAAATAATGTTCACAGTTCTTCCAAATTTTCCCCACGATTCTGCTTCCCTTGGAGTGTGCAAATTTTTGTGGTTATATAATTCACTGATGGCTATTATTATTATTATTATTATTATAGACGATTTAATGAACTGATTTATGAAAGCTGTATCTAACACTTCCAATTAAAAGAGTATGCAAAGCCAAACAAACTAATCTCTTAGGAGCAAGGATAAAATATTAGCAACGTATTGTACTTATAGTTAGGTGATTAATGAAAGAACTGACATGTTACATAGATTATTATCATTTTTTTGTTTTACACCAGCCGAAGAGAATAAACCATTTAAAAAGTATAAAATTGAAATAAGTTTCCATTGGCAATAAATTCGTCAATAATCATAACAGCGATTTTTCAAGAACTTACAAATTTAATACCTTTGATATTATACTAAATTCTTTTATTCTTAGCATTTCTTTCCATCATGACATATTATTTTTCTTTGTCAGTCAATTGTTATATAAATGTATCTGACTTTGTAAACGACTGAATGGCAAATGATGAAAAATAACGGTAGCTTTTCTTTCTTAAATTATCTACTTGCACAGGACTTCATAACAGGAGTATATCATAAGAATTAAAGTATGTTACACAGTGCGGTAGGAAACACTGTATTATCGCTTTGACATTTTTAAATATAATACTCTTTTGTGTTTTCGGTCCATTTTACCTTCATTAAATTTACCCTTTCTCAGATTCATCCTTTTTATGCGTTATTTCTTCGCATCATCTTAAATTTCTGGAAACTGTTTCTTGAGCTCAATATGCTAATGTCTGTCAGTAGCCGAAACAGAGATCAAAAGAGAAAAAGCAGTGGTGTATATTATTATTATTATTATCCTGAATTTCCTTTTAAATCTCTCTCTCTCTCTCTCTCTCTCTCTCTCTCTCTCCAGAAATTTCCACCTCCCAATGGCCTAGAGCGATAGCAAAATCCTAGTACTGTACAGGTTTTTTAACAGAACCGAGTCTTATCCCACACCCCCTTCAGGAGTCAGAGAGAGAGAGAGAGAGAGAGAGAGAGAGAAGGGGGGGGGATATAAATACTGCAATTGTATAATCTGTATCCATTCATTCTCTGGGTACCGCGGTGAGTGCAAGGGTCAGGGTTAATGTTAGTGGCGGATTTTATAAGGAGTATAGCCAGAGATACAGAAATATTTGGAATGCTTGCCATACCCATTCCCTGCGAGTGGTGCAATGGGGTAATTTATCCATGCTTAAATCTTAGTTCAGTTTAGAGAAGCTCTGTCAAAAATAATAGTCTCAAGTACTTTTAACTATTTATTATTTAAATATTTATTTGTGTTTTATTAGTTGCAAATGCACAGGAATTTAATTTAGGCCATGATCAGGGAACAGAAATCCTAACAGTCAAAGGGTTATGCAGCATAACGTATCTTGAGTTTACTGATACAATCCCAATTGGATATTGCGTTCTGAAATCTGTAAAAATTTACTGTACATTCATTCATCTTAGTTTTTTATAAATTACCCAGTATTGCTTTCATACTAAAATATCATGGTGTGTGTGTGTGTGTATATATATATATATATATATATATATATATATATATATATATATATATATATATATATATTCAGGGACTTGAGATACAGTGAAGCATTAAATGAACTGCGTACATTTAATATGAAGTACAATAAATATATTCTAACAATAATTTCGATAATTAAAAATGAGCCAAAAAGGACGAGCATATTTAGCTCATGGTATCTCACTTGTAGTAATACGTGGCATGATCAGGATTAATTTTAAGTTATGCAGTTCTCATTTTAAGGTACATAGACTAATAAATAAGAAGACAAATGTTTTTAAACCATGTTTCTATACCGCTTTTTGTTTTCCGAAGTAGCATTGATGAGACAGGTGAGATCACCACTCTCCGTGCGATCACCTTCACTCCCCAGTTGGTCATGACGCTACAGCAGGAAGTGGAGCATCACTACAGTAATTAGTACATAAAAAGATAAAAGCGAGCATTGGTACCTTTGACACAATCCTTAGCGTCATCCTTTTTTTTCATATTGCTTAAAAAATAAATGGAAAATTCTTTTTGTTTGTCACTGCTTCACGGAATACTGCAATACTGCTGCATATTGCAAGTACATTATACATGCACTGTGCACAAATATATAAGTAACATACAAATCTGTTTTTATATCCATATATATACATACAGAAAAGTTAAAGGCATGGTGATTATGAAAGATGTGCCTATATTTTCGATTATTGTCGTATCTCTATAGGGTCTGGATGTGGATTGCCTGTATGTGCAACTTATTGGAAGATTTTAGTTTTCCCTTTAGAGAGGATAAATTCCTTACTGAAGTACAATATTTACTTGCAAGGCAGTTCCTCTAAACTCAAAAATAAGTTTGAGTAATTCTAACTCAATGTGTATTTAGTATTAATATAAATAAAGTGGTCGGGAGAGTGCGAGGAGTGGCGGGTGTATGGGTGGAGCGTCGCACTGTGTCCACCTCCTGTGTATTGATCAACTGGAACCTGTGGAGGCTTGCACAGCTCTTTCCACAATCTCCCTGTAGTTGTGTTTGAACTTTACTACCTTTTTATTCCCATCTGATGAGGAATAATTTCTCCTCCTAATAGTTATATCAACTTAGCATAATGTATGGGTGACTGAACGTGCAAAATAGGGTACTGTATCAACTTCAAATACCGCGCGCTGGTAGTGTTGTGATGAGTGCTGCCATCTACCATAAACAACATGCTCGTATGTTTGACAACTTTGCGGAAATACGGTTTAATTCACAACTACACCTATCCTCAAAGATGCCCTGTATGATCACGCATATGCAGAAGAACTGAGGCGTAAAGTTAATTCCTAATAGCGAAGAAATACCGTGATTTATGACTAGGTTCACCGGGTACGGTACGCCATGTTAGATCGGATGCTTTCTGAGACAAAGGAACATGAAAACATGTTGTGGTCATTTCAAGCGAGGCTTGGTCTTTCTCAGCCATGGATCATGCATCAAAAGGTTCTTGAATATACTGGAGAACTGTATATATCCACCTACCTTCATAAACTGTCCAAATGAAGTTGAAAATTAAAGTTGAAGAAGATCGTCACCAGCCATACCGTAGCACTGGATGGAGGTGGAGTTGACTAGGACGCTCCGCCCACCTCGGGGCGACGTCATTTAGGAACGCCTACTTTGCGCTACGTCACAAAGCTCCGCCTATATTTACGATGACGTCACGTTGAGGCTCCTCCCTCGACCAGATGACATCCCAAGACGGACAGGAACGTTTAGATTCTGACAACCTGGTGCAGCGGGAGGATGTGCTGCCATGCGAGCCGCGCACTGGCATGGTTTTAGGCGGTGGTGCAAGGGTTAACTTGCAAATATTCATGTGTTTGGAGTAGGCATGTGCATGGTCAGTGGATACATGTTGGATACACAATGTGTCAGTGAGTGTAGCATAAATATAACGATGAAGCATTGAGCAAGTGCGTATGTACTACGAAGTTGGAGATTGCAGTATTTTGGTATAGTTGGAGTGTCGTGATTGCAAGTTGTGAAGGATCGACTCACCCTTCGGCTGAGCTACTCTGCTAGTATCAACGGCAACCCAAGATGCCACGTCGGAAGCAGGATTGTCCCAAACGCATGAAATGTAAGTAGAGCAAGTTGCGAGGTAGTGGTGTGTGTGAGTTTGTGTGTGCTGCTCACGCTCACGCTGCCTCCCCATGCATGTGCTCTCTACCTGTGCCTACCTGTAATCTGTTTGACGTAGTGTGTAATTAATAGAACTATTTTCAGTATATTCACGGATCTCGTTTTTGTGAAAGTAGGAGAACGTTTAAAAGTTGAGAGTTGTTTACACGTAAAATATCTTACTTGAGTGTAGGCCTATCGCAGTCGTGCTGTAAAGTTTTTAGTAGATTAGTGTACAGAAAATTGAAATAGTTGGCTTCTCCAATTTATTTTGCAATTTGTGACTGGTAGCCTACATTGGCATGGCTGTGTATTTCGTTAGTTACCTGTGGTCGGGAATAGGAACCAATGTGTTTGCAGTTGTTGAATTTGTGGCGTTCCTGATCCTACCTCCATGGTGGTGTCAGTAAGGGTGTAGGTCCTCATACTGTGCCACCCTGGTCGGGGCGTGAGGGGGAGGCAGAGGCACCGCCCGCGTCCCGTGCCAAACCCTGCCACCCAGCACTCAACAAGTAGTCTTCGCTAAACTCGCCCACCAAACTCGCAACCCCGGTGAGCAACTTTACTTTCCACCAAGTTTTCCTGGCGAGAGAGGAAGCTTCGGTGGCGTGAGGGAGGTGTGGGTGATGTCAGGGGGTCGTAACAGGGCAGGTGTGGCAGGGGTGTATCTTCACTAATTAAGGGATCGAGAGTCGTTATCTCATAATATTAAGTAAACTATTTTATATACTACACATCTCCACTTAATTTTTTTGGTTCAGATTGTCAGAGGTAATTGTATATGGCATGTGATTTAGTAGGACACAAACACTAACAGTTATCCTTCGGCAAATAATGGTATACATAGACTTTAAATATTTTCACGGAAAGAAAGAATCGCCTTTGTCAACGTCGAATGTGTTGCCATTAGTTAGAAAACAGGATTCGGAAAATCACGTTTATGGCATGGAATAATAATTACATTGTAAATATATTACAGTAGTCGCGCTAATTGTTTGCATATAATGAACGGCTCTGGTGCCCGTTGTGTATGTTTGTGTTTGGGTTACAAGTGGGGTGGTTGTCGGTACTGTTTGACTTCAGTGAGTTTTGGACCACAGCATGACCCCTCTGCCAACACTGTCACATCGTTTTATTCTCTGTACAGCACTATCGTCTTCGCATGTATGTGTTTGTGTACTTGAAATAGTCAGAGTTCGGTAAAATTACATAATAATTGATTGGCATTCAGTAATTTGTATTGTTACTGATCATTCACCAGTATAAGCAATGTTTTGTTAAGTGACAGGATCATTGATATCGGCAACAAAAGGTGTTTTGTAACTGTTTGCTTTATTATATATCTTGATTTGAGTAGGTTTTATAGTTGACCCACTGCAGTGCGAAAAAACAGAGCCCAACATTAATTAATGTGTTTGACAAGAGTAAATACTGGGAAGGTTGACTACATAACCTTCATATTCAACAATTATAATACATTGTAGAATAAAAACTTGTCATGCTGAATATAATCTACTGATATACCGTGTCTATGTTCAAGGTATATCCCTCCAAACTTTTGCCTGTGGGAGTGAGTGAAATATTCCATTATCTGTCGTGCCTGAGTGTTTGTCCTCACGAAAACTTCTTGCCTGCCACTAGGTGTTCCATTTTCCTTACTTTTCTTGCCTGTGCGAAGTTGTAAATCTTGGCAGTGCAGTATTTGCTAGTAAGTATGGCTATAGATCTTGCTTCTGGTGCGCTGCAGTAAATCTAAGTGTCTGGGGATTATCTAGTGAATATTGCAAGTTTGCATGTTGCGTGGTGTGTCTTACTGATAGTGTGTGTATCGCTCTGTATCTTGTGTCGGCCTCTGGTGTGTGTGTGTGTGTACTAATGGGGTCTAATAGTCAGGCTCTGATCACTCTTTCGTACAGTACCTAGATACCGGTACCAGTTTGATTTTTTTTTTTTTTGGGGGGGGGGAGGTTGTACCTGATGGTTTGGGTTTGGTTAGAGCACCGGTGTGTGTGTGTGTGTGTGTGTGTGTGTGTGTGTGTGTGTGTGTGTGTGTGTGTGTGTGTGTGCTCGTGTGCGCGCGCGCAGAAAGGACTTGTCTTGGCATGAAAATTAGCTCAGCATTACAAAATTAATTGTTAACTTTTGTATGTTACTTAGATCTTGGTACCATGTAAATATTTATTTGTAAGTCAGGTAATTTGTAGAAGCACCGGTGTATGTTTTTCTCTCATCGGTAATCTCATCTCCGCATGTAAATAACTCTTGCATTTCAACATTCATATGTAAATAACTCTTGAATTTCAACATGAATGAATCACTTGCCTACAGATGTCTATGTAGATACCGGTACCCTTTTCCCCCATTTTTTGTGTCTGGTGATTTGATTGCAGGACCAGTGTATGTTTGTCTTCGCATGGGTATAAATAATGCTTTAATCACAAAATGAGTTGCTTGACAGTTACCGACAGACGTAAGTGCCAGTCGTGGATGTTGTGGGTGTACTCCTGATGGCATAAGAGATTTCGCTGGGTCTCTTCTGTGATGATTTAATTTCTTGTTGCACCACATATCCTCTTGTACTCTATGTATAGCTGTTTAATATCGACGCAGCCTGCATCAGAAACAAAGAAGAGGATTATGTAGGTGTGATGTGCAAAGTAAATTGCTGAGAGAGAGGCGTTGCGAAATCTCTGAAGCCAACTATAGCATGTTTGTTTTGACCTGACGGAAGATCGCTAACCCCCCTTCAGCTCAGTTGTCGGCCAGTGGTACGGTAGTCAGTTTTGAAGGGTAGATTTGAATACTAACCAAGGAGACTTATTCCTTTCTGATAAGGCCCATCGATTTGAATGCAACCCCAATTTAGTAGGTGTTAAAATTGAGGGAGTGGTCCAGGGTCGCCAGGTAAATACAAAATCCACCTTAATTAAATAACTATAGACTCCTTCCTGCCTTAACTACAGCTTATCCCATTTCACGCACCCACGACGGAGTATTCAAGTTGTGGCCAGTTCTGTCAGGTGAAAACAAACGAACTATAGAAATGCAGTCCTTGGTATGGCTATGAGGGCGCTGGGTGATGATTGTGAGTTGTCATCAGCTCACCATCGTCATCATCATCATCATCATTATCATCATCATCATCATTCTCTTCCACCTCATTTCCTTCTTCGTCACTTCATTCGCCTAATATTTCATCTTCCTCCTCTCGCCCTCCACCCCCTTTTTCCTTCTTTCCCTTTCTTGCTCCACTTCCGCCTTTCCCTCCTCCTCCTGTTTCCTTCCTCACCTCTCCTCCTCATTTTTCCTTCCTCATCTCGCATCCTCCTTCCTTCCTCCCCTCGTTCTTCCCTCCTCCTCCTCCTCTTCTTCCCCCCGCCCACCGTGTCACCACCCTCCCAGCAACTGCCGCGAGCCCCGAGCTGCCCAAGGTAAGGCCCGGGTTGCTTAGCTCGTCCCGAATCGATAAAACGAAGATTTATGGACCAAAGACCCATTTAACATGCTGTGTTGTTCACCTCACTCTTGAACTAAGGAGCTGTTTCGGCTTTTTACTTAAGTTTGGTGTATATTTTGCTGTAGACTTGAGTCCGTTTAGCCTGGGGACCTATTTTTATTTTATATTTGCCCTCACTTAATTTTTGTCTTCAGCTTTTGATAGGATTTTTGAACTGGAGATGGATTAGGTACGGATATGGCCTTAACTAATCCCTTCCTTACAAGAGTTTTTTTCCTAACGAGTAAAATAATATGGGTTGGAAAGAATAATATGAACACTCCTGCGTTCTCAGGCGGAAGAGGTTAATTAAATTTTCCTGAAGCTTCTTGAAACAAACCAGCGGCCCGGCATTACTCAGGTTGACCCGGAGACTTGGAGCTAATCACCCCAGGTCATTAAGTGGGCTCATTAAGGCTTTCATTATATTTTAAACCGTGGAATCATTAGCAACAATTAACCCTCCCGTGGTCGGAACAACTCCTGGTATTCTGTTCCCGTAAACGCCAGACGATTTTTTTCAGCTGAGTCACAGGCTCTTGTGTTTTCTTTCTCCCCTTAGGGTACTTAGGGTCATTATAGACTTTGGAGATTTCTTAATACCTCTTCCTCAGCGACTTATTTAGCATGTAACATATCACTGTCAGTTTTTATGTTACTGGTGCGTACTACGTCATTAAAAAAAAAAATACAAAAACAGCGTACACGCATCATGTGAAAGTACCGCATGGACAAGGAATCGCAAAGAAAAGAATTGCTGCGAAGTCCTCCATGTCAGCGCTAATGCCCACCTCACACCC
>NC_137005.1:5725311-5765311 GCF_032717465.1 Coenobita brevimanus | reverse complement strand
TATGGAAATCTCTTGAAGGGGTTAATGAAGACTGGCCTAAATAATTCTTGCCTTAGACGATTTCATTCAGCATCGGGGAAAAAAAAAATCTGTACTATTCGAGGGGGTTAATAAAGGCTTTGTTTAATCTTTTCGGTTTGACAATTCTCCAGATGTAAGCCTCAGAAAGTAGGAAACATATCATCGGAGTGAAGGGGTTGAGTCTTCCCCCCTCTCCCCCCCTCCCTTATCAAGCAGGATGGCGACAGTAGAAACGCTAGCCTCTTTAGTCTGGTATTTTTTTTTTTTTTACGTAGTTCAGTCCCCAGACGATTTTATTCCCCTTGAAAAAAAAATATATATATATCGCTCTCCCATATCCCACCCTTTCGAAAAGTTTCTCCTAAGCTGAATAAAATCGTCTGAAGGTAGCAAGAATAAAATAATAAAATACGTCTTCGGGGTGAATTGGTTAGCGGTGGGGTTAAAGAATGGGGACATCACACTTCACACCCATATTAGCTAGCTATTATTATTATTAGTAGTAGTAGCAGTAGTATATATTATTATTATTATTATTATAAGTTTTAGTTTTCCTTTCGCTTTCTGTACAGGGATATGTCGCTGTATATTTAACCTGTCCACTTAAAAAAAAAAAAAAAGTAGCGTCACTGGATTGATGGAGTTGGTAGTGGTCCCAAGCTCCGTAGAGAGCGAATTTCTCAAAGGTCATTGCTTTTATTTACATACACTATGTGTGATCTGTCCCAAAATATCGCATCTTTTTACAACAGATATTATAAATTGGAGGAAAGTGGCAAATCCATTTTATAATTATTGTTTTTTCAATCAGTATAGACATGAAAGGAAAAGAGAACGTCAAAAAGGCTATGTGGCCTTTAATGATGAATTCTTGTGTGTGTTTTTTTTTACTTTGTTTTCCTTTCGTTTTCCATGCGAGGAATTGCTACGGAGCTTGAACAGGCCTTTTTTTTTCCCATGTAATAAACAACTGTAGACCTTTTTTTAATACTGCTGTGGAATTAACAGCAAAAAATAACGAAAAAGGGCTTCGTATAACAAGGACTTTCTATATTTTCTAAGCTTTCCTTCCGTTTTCCTTTCTGTCGTCGCCTTCCCAGTAGAGGTCCCTCGGCCGTGACCCGCGATCTACCTGCCTGCTGCTCCCTCTCCCACCCCGGCCTTTTGTCTTGGTAGTTTTATATATGTATTGTAAAATTAACGCTGCCTTAATGGCCTTCATCCGACAATTATGTGCGAGCAGCGGACGGGGAACCAGGCGTCGTCGGTCGGACCACCCCGGTTATGTTGGTACCCCTGACCAGGTGTGCGCTGCCTCCAATTCTCTTTCTCTCTCTCTCTCTCTCTCTCTCTCCGGTATCTATATATCTGGCACTTACACCTGGCTCACTTGATACCTGATTCTCAATAGAGTGTATCAGTAACTTTGAGGTACCAGCATCATACTACGGTTTAGAGTGCGACCAGCCAAGTTGCCCAGTTCATTATGGTATCGTGTAGGATCAAGTTTGTTAAATTTCATCACCAAGTTATCGACAACCTCGTTATCTATGAGTTTTCATTTTGTTTGGTAGAACTCAAATAGCACTTTTAAATCCATATGTTTGGGAGATGAGATAAGTTGAGGCGATTTAGGATGCAGTTGATATGTGATCTGGTAAACAATTTAAACAAGAGATTTGATATTTGATAATGACTCGCCTCCGTAGAAGTGAATGAAGCAGTCAGAACTCTCCCTCGAGCGGCCAGTTAATAGTGTTGCAGAAGCTACCGTTCAGTTTACGAAGTTTGATCATCGACAGCCCTGCTGTAAGTAGTTATCTTATGGTATTTATTATGGTGTAAATAAAGAAGTTTGTCTGTGTTTTCTACAGATGAGAGTAGTTGGTAAGTAATTTGGGAAATCACTGATATATACGATCTACGTATTTAGGTTCTTTGCATAAAGAATCCCCTCCGTGGTGTTTACTGAAGCAGCGTCGGAACACTTAATCGAGCGACCAGTGCGATGATGTGGAAGCAGGAGTTCAGTATGGGTTAATTTAAAGTTTGGTCACAATATCGACAACTCTGTTTTTTTTTTTTTTTTATTCAGGCGGAAGTTTGGAAACGCATATGTATGTGTGTTTGACAAATGAAAGCACTTGTTAATGATTAAGTGATTCGGGTTAATATGTGACATAGGAAAAAATGTGAAGGGTCTTTGTTTAATGGATACCGGTAACTGTTTTTTATGGTAACTGAAGCAACGCAGGCAACCAGTTATCAGGTGTGGAAGCTGCAGTTCGATACCGTGTAAGATACCGGTAAGTTTGCTAAATTTGAGCATCACGTCATCTGCCCTCTTATCAGTTAACATCATACTTAGCCTCTTGTAATAGAAATCAGGCTGTATATTTTTGTTCGAGCAGTGAGGGAGCTTGATATACGATTTTTGTAAAATGTTTGGATTATTTCTTACGATAATCCCCTCATTGCAGTGCCTTTTTTGTTGTTTGTTTGTCCTTTTGTTAACAATGGGCGGTTTTATTTAACTGTCTTCTGTTGTAACGGGACAGTAAAAGCTGGGTCTAACCCCTTCAGCGAAACGTCACTCCTAACCCGAATGAAATCGTATGGAATGGTAAGAATAAAGTGAAAATGATGTCACTGTATTGAAGGGTTTAATGAATGACATCCGCTGTGGTGACTTCAAGCAGCGCCGGTACGGAGCAGTCTCCCGTGAGCGACCAGTGCAATGGTGTGGAAGCTGCACTGCCAGACTTCCCACCCTTTGAGTTTGGCTGGCTGGCACCGAAGCTGGACATATATTTATAAATGTACTGAGGAACACTGGAGCATTCGTTGTGGGACTGGTGTGACGAGAGTACTGGGGTAGCAGTGGCAGTAGCGCAGTTGTTGAACATTCGCTTGGCAGGGCACCGAAAAATAGAAGACACCAGGCACAGTTGACACGGGACATTGTTTAGCCTTTAAAAACCGTGGCTGAACTGCATGCCGGGGGGGAGGGGAACCGATGGTGACGTTGTAGCATTTTCAATTCGGAAATGGGAGACAGAAGTTCGATTCTTGAGCCGGTCAGACTGCTGGACGAAGTTCATTTCCACCTTGAACCCGTTTACCCAATAGTACAATTGGAGACCTGAATGCGAGGTTCGTTGTTGCGTGTTGGATGATAGGGGCAGGTTGGAGTAAATCAGAAATTAATTATCCGCCATAATGACCCTGTGCAGTTGATAAGCATAAATCCCGAGCCTTCTTTTCCGCATGTGAGGCGAGAGAGGTGCGAGGTTGCTGGCGGGTGGAGTCAACAAGGCACAGTGGCCGGGTGCCCGAGGTGCCGAGGGCCTGGTGGTACGGTAGTAGGGAGGGAGGGGGAGGGGCGGCACATTGGGAGGCGGGGCGGGGGCGGGGGCGGGCAGCAGGGCGGCCACGCGGTTCGCCCACCTGTACCACCCACACTTTGCACCCACCACGCCCACTTGCACTACACACGTTGCTTCGCCAACACTGTTCCCACTGCCACGCACTGCTTCACCAACGCTTTCCACACACCATTTCATTAACATCACTCCGCCACAGTCTGCTCAATCACCACACACTGCTTCGTCAACATTGTTCCCACCTATGCTTTACCAACACCACACCACCAAAAATTGCCACGCCAACATTATCACCATCACTCCACACACACTACTCCAACACTACCACACTATTCCACTATTAGTACGACAACCGCTTACCAAACCATCTGTACCATCCTTCGCACCCACCACGACCACCATCACACACACCCCACTAGCATCAGCCCTCCCATCACACACAATATTTTTTACCAGTGCCAACCTCACAACCACACACATACTGCTCCACCAACACTATCCCCACTACACACACACACACACACACACACACACACACACACACACACACACACACACACACACACACACACACACACACTCAGCCTCACTCCCTCACACTGCGCCACCAACACGGTCCCTCGTTCACACTACAACCACACTACCGGAAGTATGTCAAATTTTGCTGGTCACTGCCTAAAACAAAAAATATTCTTTAACCCCTCAAGGTGACGACTTTATATTCTTCCTGCCAACAGATAATTGAGCTAAGCATAAGATGAACATTTAGTAGTGCTTGGGTCAGCGAAGAACGATCCTAACTCTAAGCTTACTAAAAATCATCTGAGGGTAAGCAAGAATATAATGAAAATGACGTATCCTGGTTGAAGGGATTAACTTGCAGGCAACAAGAGGCCACTTCTGTGCTGAATATAATCTTGTGGCGTTATAAGCAGAGTTAAGATTTCTCACGTCCTAGAATAGTTACTGGGGACTTTTTTTTCTTTTTTTTTAACCTTCGGACGACGAGAGGGAATTTCAAAGCAGGAGATAGTTTAGCTGTAGTAAGAGGATAATAATAAATAATAATAAATATCTTACTTTACTAGTAAATGGGAACAATTATTAAAACCTCTCCCTACTGAAAGGTCTGTCCTATGTGATGATTCATTTTTCATATTTTGTAGACCCAGTTAATCTGATTGAAGGGAATGAAGGTTTATTTATTTATTTTGCAGCTAGGTTAATTACGGTGTGAAGTAACTCATACCATTTTTTAAAACATCATTAACCCTTTAAATCCAGATGACGCCCAATTTAGCTCACTATGGCTGCTGTCACACGATTTTATGCGGCTTTGGGAAGGCCTTTGGTACTGACAGGGTTTTTAATGCCATATCTGACCGCTGTCCGAATCGAAAAGTCTGACGTAAGTTGAATGAAATCGTCAGCAGATGTCAAGAATAAACGGAAAACAGAGAAATGTAAGTTGGCTCTAAGAACTCTGTGTGAAAGAGGAGTACAGGGGGAGCAAGTTGTTCCGTGTGTAATTGTAAAAACCAGAGGACATTTATTTGAATCCTCATTATGTAGCCTACTACATATTTCATTTGCATATTACGGTACCATACTCTTGTTTCATAGGGTATGGTATGGGTTAGGTGTAAAATTTATTAAAGGAGTTTGTGTTGTAATAAAATTTTGTCCTTTTAACGGTGATGATGAGATAAATGTTAACTTCAACCAGGAGCGGCCGATTCTTGTAACTCCTTGACGATGGCGATGATATTGGTTTTATTGTGGGTACTGAAAGATATATATTTTTTCAGTTTAATAATGGATCTTAAAGTGAAGGGATTAGAAATAGTCTCCAGAATGGTAATCCTTCACATCGACGCGTCCCTTCTTTACCTGTACAAAATCGCGTGCCAACAGGAAGGAATATACAAAGATACATATTATAGATGGATTAATATTAGATAGCTTGTTGTCTTTTTATCACGTCCTGCGACAAATGAAAAAAAAAAAGAACTTGATTTTCTTTTAGATTTATTGGTGATATTGCTTCTATTTTTTTTTTTTTTTTTTTTTAATGTATCAGTCGCCTTTATGTAGTCTGTGGGAAAATGAGACATGAATTGCGCGGTTTTGTAGACGGAACTGTTGGAAAGATGAAGTTTTTGTGTAGCCGTCACCGTTCTGCGATTTGTGGGAGATCGAAGGCCAGTTCGTTCTGTAGGCTAATTTGTAGTTTGTTTTTATTTTTATTTTTCAATCGAAGCACCGTTCAAGTATTTATAAAGTAGGACTGCTGGAAATGCACTATATTGGAGAGTTATTGGTAATTTTGAGTATTAATTATTACTTTTCCGTCACTTGTGCGAATAAGGAATAAACGACACGATTAAAATTGCAGTTTCGTAGATTATAATTGCAGTTTCGTAGATTTTTTTGCGGTAGAACGATAATATTTAGTCAATTTATACGTGACCATTGAGCGATTTGTAGATATGTCTGTAATATTAAAGAGTTTTTATTGAATTATTATTATTATTATTATTATTATTATTATTATTATTAATCCCTCATCATCCTCCGACACACGAAAAACCGAGGGTCTCTGTTGAAATTGTACGTGTTGTCTATCCGTGTTCCTTTTTGTCGCTTTTCGTCATGGTGCAGCAGCGGTCCAGGGAGACGACTGTGGGTGGCCGAGGGTAAGTGACCGACAGGCTGGGGTGGTCCGGGGAAACTCGTCCACATTGGCGGAAAGACGAGGGACATCATCATCATCGTCATCGTCAACTTCATCATTATAATCATCATCATCAGTATCATCACCATCTCCATTATCATCATCATTGCCTTCGTCACCAGCAGCATTATCAGCATCGTCGTCATTGTCGTCATCATATTATCGTCGCTATCATCGTCTTATCATCTTCATCATCATCATCATCATCATCATCATCATCATCATCATCATCGTCGTCGTCGTCGTCGCTATCATCGTCGTCATTATTATCATGATCATCATCATTCTTTATTTCCACCGAAGAGACGATAGACACTAACGCAAAAACAATCACAGTGGCAGAAAGACATCATCATTAGCATCATCATCAATCATCATCATCATCATCATCATCATCATCATCATCCTGTATTTCCACCGCCGATAGACACCAACGCAAAATACTAATCAGTCTTACAGGCGGCCACCATAAACTACAGATACGATTCATTTATTTCAGTTTTTGCTTGAGAAATAATTTAGGCGTTCTCTTTCACACTAGCGAGAAGATCACGAACACATGTTCATAGTCATCATAGTTAACTTCTTCAATATATCTGCTTTATTTCTGTATAATATTGCTTTGTTACAGTGATTTTCTTTAGCTTGGGAAAGTTTTGGGGCTGAATGAGCCTAAATGTCGCCTTTATTAACCTTATCTCTGTCTCGTATCTTGGGATTAATGATATCGTTTGGGGATGACACGGATAAGAAAAATGACGTCCTAGCAGTGAAAGGATTAAAATGTTTATATGCTTGTGAACTTCTTTACATACGCATGGGTCGTTTTTATTTTTATTTTTTTTAATTTAAGAAAAATTAGTTTCCTGAATGTACCAGTATATTGCGAATAAAACTTTTTTCTGATTTACAGTCAACTGACAGTCGTAATTTTAATGCTTCACTTCAGTGTTTTCTTACTATTTCTTGCTATTTGCGAAGCACCGGTAGGCTATGTACTGTATTAGCTTAAAAAGTTCACTAAATTTCCTGCGATGAATTTAATCATTCTTTTCATGAAGGAACTAGGCCATTTGTTCTTCCACCTACCAAAAGACGACAGAGATAGGCGCAAAACAGTCAGTCGAAATTCCAGATGCTGGGAACGTCTTTGCATATGTGGCGCAATGTATCTTATATTTTAGGCGATGACTTAAATTTCCCGAATGCCTCCCGGTATATTGCGATAGAAGGCGCGTTTCCCCATCGTGATAGGAGATATGCAGGAATTTTTAACGGGCACAAGTTTCACCATGGATAAATTGCGGTGACAACCTGAAGGCAGCCCTGCAGGTAGTGGTGATGGTGGTCGGTGCGTGGGGGATGACCGACAGAAAGGTCCCTCTTTGTGGACTTAGCCCCTTCGGTACGGCGTTTTATTTTTCCCTTTTTCTTGTTATCTCCAGACCATTTTTATTTAATTTTGGAGAAACCTTTCGAACTGGAGATGTATAGCCTTCATATAGACTGCCCCTTCATCAAAAAAGGTATCGCAAACAGAAAAATTTTTAGGCTGATGAATGAATAAATCAGTAAAACTCTTTGGATTGCATGGAAAAGCTCTTTATTTTTGTCTTTATTTTACATACCATTGTCTTGTATATGATTTGCATTTTTGTTTGCAAATTGATTATCCTGACTGAGAAACAATAATATATTAACTTCTACAAAAACAATAAGGAAGATGATTTGGAGGCCTAGGAAGACGACGAGGGTGTGTTGGGTCTGTATTTTTCAAGCAAGATGCTTCTTAATATCTCCTGGTGACCAGTTTATTTCTTCATACAGTACCGTAATATCAGGAAATCTTTTGTTGTGTATGCATTTTTGTTGGTGACAATATGGACGATAATCTGGTGTTGTTAGGAAGCATAATAACACCTCCTTACTGGTTTATTTCTGATTCTACTTCGTTACAGTATTCTTGTGTGTTATTTATGCAGTCTGTGTCGATATTGAATAGATATAAGAAGCAGTAAAGAGAATATTAATGGGTGGTTTGGTGAATAAATCGTTAAGGAAGAGGTGTTAGGGAGCTTTCTTAACCGACGAGAATACAAGCTTATGATGGATACAGATAACGTGAAAGAGAATGACAAGGTGTAGGTTAATATAAGGAATTCATGTTTGTTTTGTATGGCGTCTGTGAAAAATTCCTAGAAAAAAGAATGATAAGACGTAAAATGCAAAATATATCGTTCAGGAATAAGGGTCAGAAAACCGTCCTCGTAGACGAAAAAATATGTAAAAAAAAGTGGGAGCGTGTTTTGGTCTTGGTAGAAATCTGTCCACGTTTTCCTTATCAGTGCATTTACCGATATCGCTCGTTCATAATCTCATGGCCGGTATTTATGCATTCTACGTCGTTATTAAAAAATTATAAATAGCGTAAGAATGAAGA
This sequence comes from Coenobita brevimanus, assembly GCF_032717465.1. Taxonomy (NCBI): domain Eukaryota; kingdom Metazoa; phylum Arthropoda; class Malacostraca; order Decapoda; family Coenobitidae; genus Coenobita; species Coenobita brevimanus. Next base: position 5,756,733 of record NC_137005.1, on the reverse strand, counting down.
GTGAGGTGTGTGAAGTGGGAAATAAATCGCTAAGGAAGAGGAGCTTCGAAGTTTCCTGTGTCAGCGGGAATACGGCCCGTGATCATATCGGCCGAGTTACCTGGCGTTGTATTCTCGTCAAGGTGAGAGATTGCCGTGCACCTTTTTCATGGCGATTTATTTTGCTCGGTATTCCATATTACTCTCACGTTTTAAATTGTGAAAAGGGGTCGGGATGATAAATGATGATGATGAAAATAATAAATATATTTATCTTTTTAATTTCGTCAAAGGATGCATCAACATAACATTTTTCCTTCTTTTTTTTTTTAAGGAAAGGGGGGGGAAGGAATAGTAGGAGTGGGAAAGGGGAAGTTGAAAAATTAGAAAATAGGAAGGAAATTGGTATAAACAGATGGTGGGCTGAACATCTCTAGGAAGAAAATTGGAATAGGCAGATGGTGGGCTGAACACCTTAAGGAAGAAAACTGGAATAGGCAGATGGTGGGCTGAACACCTTAAGGAAGAAAACTGGAATAGGCAGATGGTGGGCTGAACACCTTAAAGAAGAAAATTGGAATAGGCAGATGGTGGGCTGAACACCTTAAGGAAGAAAACTGGAATAGGCAGATGGTGGGCTGAACACTTTAAGGAAGAAAATTGGAATAGGTAGATGGTGGGCTGAACACCATAAGGAAGAAAACTGGAATGGGCAGATGGTGGGCTGAACATCTGAAGGGAATATTATCAGTTTATATAAAAAAATTACGAGTGCAAAAGAGATGCAAAGGAGCCGCTACAGAGGAGAATACGCAGCTTGGCGAGGGAAATATCGTGATCCATTTACTCTTCCAAACTCGAAGGTCAAAATTTTTGTAGGCTTGTGTACATGTGTTATTATCTGGTGTGTATTACAGGTAGGTAAATTTTTCACTGTTTCTGCGTTTTATTTTTTTTGTCAGGTAGCCACAATTAAAGTAGATAATTTAAAAGTGCGTCGAAATGTGGAGCGAGTTGGTGACAGAGCGATGTTGTGTGTGGGACTGCGGGCTGGCGTTGGTGTTGTAAAATAGGCCGGAGATTTGTGGGAAAGTAGCCCACAGATTTATATGATTTGTGGGGAAATAGAATAGAGATTTGTGTTGTTTGTAGGAAAATAGGCGAGAGATTTGTATGATACGAAGAAAAACAGGTGAGATTTATATTTGCGGGAAAATAAGATCAGAGATTTTTTATGATTAGTGGAAAACAGATCAGAGACTTGTATGATTTGTAGGAAAATAGGTGAGATTTATATAATTTGAAGGAAAATAGGAGAGATCTGTATAACTGGAAGGAAAACAGGCGAGATGTGAATGATATGTCTGAAAAAAGGCCAGAGATTTGTATGAGTTACATGAAAATAGGCGAGACATTTGTATAATTTATAGGAAAAGTAGCAAGAAATTTATATGGTTTGCAGGGATAAAAGGCTAGAATTGTGTGTACTTTATAGGGAAAAATAGGTCAGGGATTCGTGTGATGGCGAGATGAGAGGACTTTGCGATAATCATGTGAATATTACATTAACTCCATCGGTCTGACCACTGGCTATTTTGATCACACTTTTTTTTATTTATTTAGATCAGCGGTCCAAAAGCTGTGAACGAAACAATTTTTATTTTTCTGAGTAGCTTATATAGTATTAAAATTCATATTGCTGGGTACGGTGAAGGTGATTTAAGTGTTGCTACTGTTTTCATCATGCAGGCTTTTTACCCCGAGTGTGAGATATCCTACTACTCTTTACGAATCATCAACAACAACAACAAAAACAAAAACAACAACAACTACTACTACTACTACTACTACTACTACTACTATTACTACTACTACTACTACTACTACTACTACTACTACCACCACCACCACCACCACCACCATCACCATTACTACTACTGTTACTACTACTACCACTGTTGTTATTATTATTATTATTATTATTATTATTATTATTATCGACGGAGAAGCATTCACAGACTAACCAGTTTTTGTAAATTTCTCAACACTACACTTAGCCTAGCTGCTGGGAATATTTATACATTTTCATTAAAGATTATTACTGTGTTTGGCTAGAAAAAATCTGAGGTAGCGGCCGAGGAAGCATTTAAGCGTCGTGTGAAAGGGAAATACAGCCACCGGTGAAGGAACACAGGTATTTTCCAGGTATTTTCTTCAGTTTAGCGGTGACAGCGATGATTCCTTATTGACGAGCTGAGTGAAGTCGTCGCTAGTGGGATGTTGTTTTTATTATTATTATTATTATTATTATTATTACTATTATTATTATTATTATAATCGTTATTGTTTATTATTACTATTATTATTACTATTATTATTATTATTATTATCGTTATTGTTTATTATTATTATTATTATTATTATTATTATTTCATTTTACTGTAAACGACTAAAGGCCACCTCTATGCTGAATAATTTTTTTACCTTTAGAGTGAATAAAATAGTGAAGGATCGTTGAGTGCCTGTGGGATCTGCAAAGATTAAAAAAAAAAAAAAACTAATTGTGATTGGAAGAATATGGTACGGTATCTTTTTTCTTTCCTGATTAGGGGAATGATACCCATAGGTTGTCGTAAGTCATTTCCAAGATGCCTAAACTTCACGTGGCTAAATTAGTCTTCCCAGTAGTTGAGATAAGCTTAAGGTAACTGATGGTACTAATTGACAGAGTACATGGTTTTCAGGAGCCGTGTTCCATTCATGGACTAAGGCTTTGATGATTGTAGTTTTTATCGGTTCGAAACTGGAAGAAAAAAAATACTGTCACATTTACCTGCTGCATTTGATACAGATGCTTCATTCTTTGGTTGTCTTGAGATTTGTTGCCCACATGGAAACATAATTGTATTTCGGAAAACGTTGTTCATACTAAGCTTTGCGGCAGATGTTATACAAAGCCTGCAGGAACTGACTTTCTTACTGATCATTCATTCTCATGGGCAAGTGGTAGTGCATACCTAAGCTTTTCTGGTTAGATTTCATTATTATGATAATCGCTGTGAACACCAGTAGGCTGTTTAAGTAAATATTTGCCTCAGTCGTGAAATAAAACTACGTAACCTTACATTATTTCCTCAAAGAATTTAGTGAAAGTTTCACGTTGTTTGAAAAATGTGCACTTGAATAGTGTTGAATATATATATATATATATATATATATATATATATATATATATATATATATATATATATATATATAAATTGCACCTGGCGTCCATTTCTCCCTGAAGAATATATTTGTAACCGCAAAAAAAAAAAATCTAAGTCATAAGAGGGCGTGGTGGAAACAAAATAATTTTAAGTTTTACGCTGACTGCTGAGCAGTTTGCGGAGATACACCGCGCAAGTGATAATCGTGGTAAACTAGTAGCTAACCGTCTTAGAAACAGCGAGAAACATTTGGAGATACTAAATGTTATTGTTGTAAATATATCTTTGAACATTTTTTCTCGGTTGAAAGTTAGGTGAATTCTTGGGGTGAGGTGTGACTGGGAAGTGGTGGGAGCAGGGAGAGCCGGGGCGGAGTGGCACTGAGGGCCGGTGGCTCGCTGAGTGACAGGCGCGAGTGGCACTCTCTCGCCCGCCGCTGGGGGTAGTGGTGGGGGTGAGCCTGTGTGAAGGGCTAAGAGGGAGCTGAGGGGCATTGTGTGGTGGTGGAGGAGGAGGAGAAGGAGCCAGAGGGGGGAGTGGGGAGGGTAGAAGCAAAGGATGAGTGTTGGTGGGGTGTGTAGTAGGGAAGAGTAGGGTGGGTGGTTATGAAGAAGGAGAGATGTGTGTGTGGGTGAGGAGGGTTGTGAATCGGAGATATGAGTATAGGGTGTGAGGCAAGGAGATGAGCATAAGGTGTAAGGCACAGGATATTGAGAGAGGGTGGGATGGGATGAGTGTGAGTGGGATGAATTGTGAGGCAGGGGGAAGGGTGTAGGTGGGGGGGGGGAATTTATGACAGGGTGAGTCAAAGGGAAGGACTTGAAGGCAAAGGATGAAAGACTGAGATGGGCGACTCGGGTGAGGGATTATGAGAGGGAGATGAAGGCCGGAGGGGAGGGGGAGGGAGAGCTTAGGGAGGGTTGGGAGACGACGAGAAGTTAGGGTGGGGTTACATGAAGCGAGAGTTTGAATAAGGGGGTAGGCAAGGGGCGAGTGATGCAGGGGGAGGAAGAGAGTGTAGGAACGAGACGAGATTGCAAACACTTCAGTGCATCATCCTTTTTTATCATAATAAGTGTGAGTTATACTTCATTTGAGGGTGATTTTGATTAAGAGTGAGTTTGGAAGTCTGTCAGGACACATAGATGAACCCAGGCAACCAGGAGTGAGCTTGTGGTTCACTGTGGAGAGTTCCAAGTGAGCGAGCCTGACAGAGAGGCTAAAACAGGGAACTCGGTACGGGGCGGACAGCCGTGCTTGGCGACACCTGTAGGCCAGCAATCGGGTAAAGTCATAAGGGGATTAGAAGGGTAAGAGAGATACAAGGCATAGACGATGATACAGAAGACAGTGGTAGTAGACAGTGGTGTAGGTTAGAATTAGAGTAGGTTACAGAGGGTGTAAACAAAGACAGTCGTTTGGCGTAGGTTAGGAGGATGGTATGACAAATGTAGCTACGCACGGACGGTGAAATAAATTCGTAATAGACAGTAGTATGGTGTAGGTATGGTTTTCTTATTAAAGATAGGCGTTAGTCAGCGTCCATTCCACATACACACCGCAATCCAATGTGTGTGTGTGTGTGTGTGTGGAGGGGGGGTGGAGTGCATGCCGGCCGTGTGACACGCCCCTGCCTGCGCTGTGAGGGCTTGGGTGGTGGTGGGTCTGGGGTATTAGATATCGCTGGCCGTGTAGACATCTGCTAAGCCAACACTTTGATTAATTAGCGCCATGCTCCTGCCGGGTCGCCTTACCGGGCCTGCCGAGTGGGTGGAGGGTGGCGGAGGCGAGGTGATGCTGGTGCTTGTGGGTGGGTGAATGGGCGGGAGAAGTATAATGGTGGCGGTGTGGGCTGATGGGCGGGAGTGCAGTAATGGATGGAGGGTGGCAGACAAAGGTAGAGGGTGCTTGTGGGCGGGTGGGCGGGAGTGCTACAGTAGGTGAAGGATGGTGCAGGCAGGTAGGGGATGCTTGTGGGCGGACGGACGGGGGAAAGGGCGGGAGCACAGCAGTGGGTGAAGGGTGACGGAGGCGGGGTGGTGGTGTTTATGATCGGGTGGGTGGGCGGGCGTGGATGTGGTTGGGTGGATGGGCGGGTGTTTGGGGGGGGAGGGGGCGGGAGCGGTACAGTGGTGGTGGTGTGGGGGTGCTTGTGCTCCCTGATTTATTGTCGGATAGAAGAGAGGCCGAGATTGAAATTAGTTTACGTCACCGCTACTTTCGACCGGCGCGGTGGTAGTGGTGGTGGTGGAAGCTAGCATTGGCGATACCAGTCGTGTAGGTGTGTAAGACGTACTGAATAGGGTTAATCCTTTTACAATCAGCGATACTTTACTTTTTTGTGTTTGTAGTGTGGATGGTGATACAATGAATCTTGTTCATCTGAAAGATATACTGATTACCGGTAATGTTGATTTTTAATACCTAGACGTGTACCTTAAATTTTCATCTTGTTTTTAAGCCATCAATCATTTTCACATTTGGTAAACTTATCGTTGGTGTGCAAGACACTGAGTATTGGTAATGTTGGTCCTGAATCCGATGACTTCTGTTGTAAATTTTCTTTTTGTTGTAGCTACCTTCAGACATTCATGGGCTATCAACCTTTGGAGAAACCTATCGCGTTGAAAAAATAAACAAATTCTCATCAACTTTCTCATTAGATTTTTCCATAGCTAAATAAAGTCGTCAGATAATAGCGAGGGGAAAAAAAAGAATCAAGACTTTCTAGAACTGAAATTAGTAATCCTTTACCCATTACCCTACCTTCATTTTTTCTTCAATGGATTTCCTTGCCATTATAATACCGTCGGATAACTGCGGCTCCTTGAATACCGGTATAATGTGATATAGCGAGGTTGATTTATTGTTTATCGGCGTGAGTGGCCCTCCTGATCTCTCACCTCGACCTCCTTTCGTTCCATTGTGAGCGATGGATTCTTCTAACCTCTTGAATTCTCAGTCGTATTTCGTTTTCGTCAATAGTTGGCAAGTCTGTATAAGCCTTCTGTTAACGCCTAATATAACCGAATACTAGTTAACAAAATCCAACCTAACGTAATGAAACCAAACCTAACCTGACAACCTAGCCTTACCTAATCTTAACAAACTTAATTTAACCTAACGTACTCAGACTTAACCTAACCTAACCAAACCTAACCTAACCTAACCTAATCATTGTAAGGATTCCCTTCTAATCTTGAATTCTTAGACGGATTTGGATTTCATCATTGACAAAATTATTTATAGTTTTTTCGCTGATGCTTCGACAAGGCAGTTATTATTTTCCCCATATTTAGGTGCCAGAAGGAGTCAGGGTGATGATGGTCATGTTGATTGTTTGTTTACAGTAACGTTACATACCTTGAAGAAATCTTTAAGGGAGTGAGTAGACGATTTGAGGGAGGGTCGATGACAATGACGCGGAAAGATGGGGATTACGGGGATTATTTTGGTTGTGTGTGTGTGTGTGTGCGCGTGTGTGTGTGTGTGTGTGCGCGCGCGCATCTTAATGTTTAGGTGTGGCGGTATGTAGGTGTCTAATTGTCGGAGTGTGTAGGCATATGGGAGTGAGTTGGGGCCTGGATGTGTGAGTCTGGGAGCGTGTGGGTGTCTTGAGTGTACTTGTATGAGTATGTGTGTGTGGGGGGAGAGTCTGGGAATGTGTAGACTAGGTATCCCGGTGTGTGGGTGAGTGTGTAGGCGTGTGAATGTGTGGATCTGGGTGTTTGGGTGTAGTGTGTGGGCGTGCGAGTAGGCCTCCCAAGAAGTGCGGCAGTAGCGTGGGATGTCGTGGGCGTTGCTAGGGGCCTACATCCGCCCGTCCATCCATCAACTCTGTCAACCCACCGTCACTCACCCGCTTTGTCCACCGCCCGACATCCATCACTCCACACGACTTGTCTACCATACCACTACACTGCCTCCAGGCCTAGCACACCACCTTACACCCTAACACTGTTTTACACCCTACCACTCTGTCTTACCACCACACTACCTTATACCCTTCCACAGTCTACCGGCACTACACTGTTTTACACCCTACCACACTTCCAGATAGAAAGACTAGCCAAGATCTTCATACTGCCTCATGCATTGTCACAGTTCTTAAGTTTTCCACCACACTATTTGGAAACTCGTCGATACCACATTTTCCCCTTTGAGCTGGGAAAGATAAATTTGTGGTGCATTTACTGGTTGTGGTATTAGTGTCAGTCAATGTTAAGGCTTGTATTTGATGATGTATAGCAGCTGATATCACACAGTTCTAGCCAATAGTTTCTCTGCACCATCTGAAGTCCATGCCAAAATAGAATGTCTTTCTGAACTAGACCAAAATAATCAGACTGGAATCGTGCCTCATTAGGATGGAACCTCAAAAGTGTACATAAAATTATTGGTCGAAAATATCTCTACCTATCCATGCGCACGTGTCGTAGTTCACGCATTAGTGTTAAAGATCGAAGAGACTAGGTTACCTAAGGAAACAAGCTGCCTGGTAGCTATTGTTTCCTTTTAATAATGAAGTGGTTTTATGATTGATGTCCTCCTGTTGGTGTCGTTTAACCCCTAGAGACCATTTGCCCTTTTCATACAGAGTGACCTTTTCTTCTGATCACGGTTCTGATAAGTTAATTCTGTGCGATAGATATTTTTTATTTGCAGTTTTTCCTGTCTCTGTTTCCTTTGTGGTTTTGTCCTCTTGTCTCTTTCCTTTGTTGCGTGTGTGTTTTTTCCTCTCTGTGGTTTGTGATTTTTGTTTTTCTGTCTTGTTCTTGTGTATTTTGTTTTGCCTCATTTGTTTGCGATTTTTGTCCAATCCTTTTTTGTGGTTTTGTTTTTGTCGCCCCATTTCTTTGTGCTTTTTGTCCTGCTGCCTCTTTCTTTTGTCGTTGTCCTTTCTTTTATTATGATCAATGTCCTGTCTTTCTTTCCTTAGTGGTTTTTATCCTGTCTCTCATTTTGTGATCATTGTCCAGTCTCTAGCAACATTGTGTATGTGTGTTTTTTTCCTATCGTTTTCTTCTATGGTTTTTGTCCTTCTGGCTCTTCGTCGTGCATTTTATAAACCCTCTTCGCCGACTGTCCTTGTGAGACTGGAAAACCGATAGCACAGTTGCAAAGAAAAGGCTTATGAGAGTCAGATGTTACTAGCAGAAGAACTGTTATCTAGCGGCGTGAAATACAAGAGGTCTATGGAAGGGCGTGGCGAATCTTCAGTAAACCTTAGTACAAAGCTTCTCTTGGGTGCTTTTAGGCAATGAATAGGCTTTCCATTGATCCAAATTGTGTAACATCGCATCGCACTGTATCATTTGGGATGTGGAGGCATCGTGAGTGCTTCGATTGTGCTGGCAGGATAGTTATTGATGATTTTAGTAAGTGAAAGAGTAGCCTCATAGCATCGCAAATAATCGTACTGCAAATAGTTAACCCTGCAATTCCTTCTGTATGGTCCCGTCCTTTTAATAACGTTTTTGTTCAACTTAGGAGTGACGCCTTGTAGTGGAAAAGTTAATGGGAACTTTGTCTACCCCCCCTCCTTTCGAAAAATCACTCTTGTGCTGAATAAAATCGTCTGGGGATTTACAAGAAAAAAAACATGTAATGGGATCGAAGAGGCTTAGGATGTGACGTTTCCTTCGTTAGAGTATCAGAGTAAAATAATTTGCGTTCCAGCCGTTCTAAGGGCCAAAGATGAAGTGTCGTATTCTAACAAGAGGCTTCGTAGCACTTTTTCCTAGGCGATTTATTTTACACGTTACACCAGAAAAGTCTCGTCTGTGCTACATACATCCTTTTTCCACCTTTTTCTATCGACGTGCTTTGCATCGATGACATACAAAGGATGCCGAGGCGCTTGCGGATCAAAATCGCCGTGTAAATGGTGCAACGAAGCCTACAGTGCCACTCATATTGACCGAGTAGATGCTTGTACTCTGGTGTTCGTGGTGATAGAGAATAATTTAGGTCACCGTCTCTCTGGAACACCGATGCGAACTGTTTCCCTCTATTTCCTCGACGAAGACCATCCATCTCAATTTTCCACGTGTCAGTCAAAATGTAGACCTTAATGGCGTAGAGTGTAAGATGGTACCCAGTCAGTAGGAGTAGATAGAGGGTGTTTGTGGCAGAGAATGTGGTAGAGAACAGCACTCCTCCGTCTTTGCCACAGCTTAGTACTATCGGGATTCCGTGACTTACCCCAGCAGAATAGAATCATAGCTTAGCACTCAGAATTCTAGGCTATAACTCACCGTCGGTTGAATAGCATCGTAGGTTAGCACTCGGAATTCCATAACTCATTCTCAGCTGAATAAAATCGTAGCTTAGCACTCTCAGGATTGTATAACTCACTCCCAGTTGAATAAAATCGTAGCTTGGCACTCTCAGAATTCCATAACTCAGTTGAATAAAATCGTTTGACGTTCGCTGATAGTGCAGTATTAACACTCTTGTTACCATGACTCACTTACAGCTGAATAAAATCGTCTGGCGTTAAATGGAACAGTGGTAGAATATAGTACTGGAGTTTTGCCAGCCATGGGAGGGTTAATGATACCTGCACCCAGGCTCATGAACCAGCTGTATAAAATCGTCTGGCGTTAGCAGGAATAAAATGCTAGAGCTGTTCCGAAAATGAGAGTGTTATTAGTGTTACAGCTACGCTTCTGTCGGCAAAGGGCTGCCTCCCCGAAAATCACCAGCCCATCCTGCTTGCTCTGATTGCCCGCTGTTGGTATTTTTTTCCCCTTTATATTTCCTTGCAAAAGACGTAATTATAGTGAAGAGATTGGCTTCACCCTCGAACATCAGACTGTAGTGAACGCCATCTTGAGAAATCTCTACAAGGCTAGCGGTAACAAGAATAACGAGAGAGAGAGAGAGAGAGAGAGAGAGAGAGAGAGAGAGAGAGAGAGAGAGGTTTTGCTTCGCAAGGAACAAATGGAGATTGTTGTAGACCCCATGGCTACCACCTGCCTCTCTTAGGTGAGTCGTATCGCATCGCTGGGCGGCAGAAAGAATAAAACATAAAACGCTTCTTGCTTTTTAAGGGGTGAACTGAGATCCATGCAGCCTCCCTTTTCCATAAAAAAATGTCTGTTATTAACACGAATATAATATGAAGTTCAAGGCGATTTAGAAGAGACTACCCAGAAAAGATTAGTTACATTACCCTTTTAGTTCTGTACTTTGGTGAATTTGAACTAACTTTAGCCTTTCAGTCAGAAGACACCATTCACGTAGAGCCGTAATAAAGAAATGTCGCTATCTACAGACGATTTTATTCAGCTTGAGAGAGAGAATTTCGAACTCCTTCAGTCCGAGCAGTATTTCCCAGGCTGGATGAAATCACCTGGTGGTAGCAAAAATATATTAAAACAAGACGTCATTGTAGTGAACGGGAGAAATGTAATCGGTACTGTTTTGTGTGTGTGTGTGTGTGTGTGTGTGTGTGTGTGTGTGTGTGTTTTGTGAACTTAAAACATAGCGGTACGATTACTGATGGTACTGATAATGTCTAGTATGTAGACGTTACAGTTGTGGATCGCAGATGACGAAGTTAGGTTAGCCTATATCCGAGGATGAGTCAACCACGCGTAAACCCGTACCATAGGTTGTTACCTGTATTTTGTTTATTCATTTACCTTTTTATGTGTCCGATTCTGGGTATACACGAGACAGCCCGTTCCCTAGGTCCCATCAGCCCTCCTACAAGACACACACCTTCACCTACTACCACCGTAGATACTGTTAATACGGAACGTCGGTATTGAATGCTAGCTAGTTTGGATACTGTGATAGCGTAACACTTAGACTTCTTGTACTTGTGTAGGGTAATAAGTGATCCTTTTGCAGGGACACTTGAGACCTTAAGAAAGATTCTTAACCATTTCACTACGATGACGCCTTTTTCATTTTAGACCTCAGCTTAAGGGATATTTCTCTTGGTGAAGGAGGCGAGGAAGACTAAGAAATCATCATCAGGCGGGGGCAAAAATAAAATTGAAATGCCGTCTTCAGGCTAAAAGGAATAAGGTAACATTAACACCTTTTTTTTTTTTTTTTTTTTTTTTAAGAGTTTTTCATAGCAGAAAAAATATTTTCTGGTGTTACCTTTTTTTCCCCCGCTCTTTGACTGCACAAGGTCTCCTATTGGGTAAAGTCGTTAGGGGTTAACTAGAAGTTCGAACATCGCAGTGATATATGGTCAGTATTTATTCTGGCTTTATTGTGAAGTGTTTGGTAGCTGTGTGAGAGAAAGTATAGGTTCTGACAAAAAATCATTCTAAGCGACATAAGCTCCAGAACTGTATATGAACATGGAACCTGACGAAGATTTTGGGGACGCTGCAAAAGTGACGATTTGGGGGACGTTGCAAAAGGGACGAAGATTTGGGGGACGCTGCAGAATGGACGAAGATTTTGGGGACGCTGCAGAATGGACGAAGATTTTGGGGACGCTGCAAAATGGACGAATATTTTGGGGACGCTGCAAAAGGGACGAAGATTTTGGGGACTTTGCAAAAGTGACGATTTGGGGGACGCTGCAAAAGTGACGAAGATTTTGTGGACACTGCAAAAGGGACGAAGATTTGGGGACGCTGCAAAAATGGGACGAAGATTTTGGGGACGCTGCAAAAGGGACGAAGATTTGGGGACGCTGCAAAAGTGACGAAGATTTTGTGGACACTGCAAAAGGGACGAAGATTTGGGGACGCTGCAAAAATGGGACGAAGATTTTGGGGACGCTGCAAAAGGGACGAAGATTTTGGGGACGCTGCAAAAATGGGACGAAGATTTTGGGGACGCTGCAAAAGGGACGAAGATTTTGGAGGCGCTGCAAAGTGGACGAAGATTTTTGCGGACGCTGAGAAAGGAACGAAGAATTGGGGGACGCTTCAAAAAGGACGAAAATCTGGGGGACGCTGGAAAAGGGACACTACCATTTCACTGCTTTAGCATCTGTTTATATGTGTTATTCATGGTACAGCCAGATTTGTTTTTTTATTATTACTATTATTATTATTATTATTATTATTATTTTTTTTTTTTAGCCTAGGAGAGATTCGTTATTGTGAAGAGGTTAGAAACTTATCGGAAACGTGTTCAGAACAGTGACACCCTTTTTACTATTTTTTCAGCTTCCGCCAAACGTTTTTTCTTCAGCTTATAAGACCCTCCCCCCCCTTTTTTTTTTTTTTTTTTCGAGTGCTACTTTCTCAACGGATTACTTTTGATTCGTGAGGCCTTTTAAAGTTTTGTTCCTGCTACCGCCAAACCCTTTGCAGCCTAGAGCTAAAAAAAAAAAAAAAAAATCCACCTACTTCACTAGAACCCTCTTTTTTTTTTTTTCCCCCTTTAATTCCTGCTGCCGCTAAGCATTTTTTTTTTTTTTTTTTTTTTCAGTTGAAGCAATACCTTTTGTATGGATGAATTTGGAAACTGTCTTTAATAACCCCAACTGGACGGTGATATCTGTATATTTTATTTCCAGCCGCCGTCAGCTTCCTTTAACTAATGAGACAACTATGAAGGAGTTAATTTTCATGAACCCCTTCCCATCCGTGACGATTTTTTTATATTATTATTGCCATCTTTAGACAATTATTATTTTCATTGTTTAAGATGGTCCTCTCGTATGAAGCCTCCTATTCAGAATGTACCGTTGTTGGCTTCTATTTGGAAACGTGGTGGGGTGACTTCTGATAGCACGAAAATGAAACCTCGTAACCCCATAAAAATACAACAGCCAGAAAACATAGCCTAAGATTATAAGAAAGTAACATAACAGCCAGAGAACCTAATACCAAAATGAATAATCAGAGAATATTTCACATTGAGATAGCACTCGAGTCGGCACATAATAAATAAATGATAAAGATAATAATAAAAAAAAACGATAAACAGGGAACACAGCATAACACCATAATTAATAATCAGAGAAGAGAAACATAAAAAAAAATACTAGATAACATAGGACCATTAAAGCATCAATAAAAAGAAAAGTAACGAAGTTCACATTGCTTTGAGAACAGCGAAGACCATCATTAATAACCAAAGCAAAATAATCGTAATCAGATAACAAAGCACCATCAAAGTATCAGTTGCAAAGAAAAGAAATGAAGATTATTTTGCTTTGAGAATGTTGGCAAGATATCATTAACAACCAGAACAAAACTATCATAAAAAGCATCCGATAGCATAACACCCTCAAGGCATCAGTAGCAAAGAAAAATAATGGCCTGAACCCTGCGCCGGTGCTGAATATGCATCCTGACGCCAAAGCCCGGACTCGTTAAACCCCTTGTGTGTGCCCGAGTGGAATGCCGTAGTGCTGTAGTGCCACCTAACAAGGCTGGGAGGAGGGTAGGGTAGGCAGGTGGCGTCCGCAGAAGCCACATATCACCTCAGTTTATCTCCTTCGGCCATTTCTTGAGCCGGCCAGAGTCTTAGACGGAGTTTGACCCCCCCGTTGCATCTTACAAATATCAGGAGTATGGTAACGTAGGCAGATGGCGTCCGCAGAAGCCGCAGATTACATCATTTATCTCCTTTGGTTATTTCTTTAGCCGATCAGAATGTTGGACGAAGGTTGTCCCCCTTTGCATCCAATAAATCTAGGAGTGTGGTAGGATGATGGCGTCCACAGAACCAACACATCACCTCCATTTATCTCCGGTAATTTTTCGGGCCGGTCAGACAACTGGACGGAGTTGGTTCTCCCCTTTGTTCCTCTTAACCCAGCAGTACATATGGTGACCGGGGTATGGCATTGACTGTTCTGGATCATATTGTAGAAGATTAGGGCTCAGCAAAAAATAATTGTTTACTGACCCTCGTGTAGCTTAACTGATAGGCGTTTAATCTTCCTGTTCTTTAATACACCGATACAACCAGAGACGATTTTTACTCTCGTAGGCTAGGGTTGATTTTCCCCTTCAGCTGACGTCTTTGATTCTCACTGACCCCCAGACAATTTTATTCAGCATAGTTTACATCTGTCATAGTGGATGTGTTCGAAGTAAGATGGCGATGCTCTTGTTGTGTTCTCAATAATGCCAGATGGTGTTACTTGGCGAAGAGGCCTGTGATTGTGAACGGGTACGAATTCCATTAATTATAGTATTTCGGTGACTTTATTTTTATAGTCTTGATACCACCGGAGTTTATTGGTTGATTGATTGATTAATTGATTAATTGATTGATTGATTTTATTTTATTTATAGAAACTCCATTAGCATAACCCCTCGATTCTCTTGGATATCTGGAACTCCTTGCGCTAACCTAATCCCTTCAGTGCGATGTTTTACGATGAGGGTTCAGGTTTTTATTTTCTTCACGCCAACGCCAGCTGCCTTTGCTCGGCGGTGACCTCTCGAAGTGAAGTAGCTTAAAATAAATCTCCATTATTGTTCCTTCCATACGTAGATTTTATTATTATTATTATTATTATTATTATTATTATTATTATTATTATTATTATAGTTTCGCTACCCGAGAGTAATGTTGGTCAGACTAGCGAAGATTTCTAGCAATGAAGGCGTGAGAATCAAAGTCCATTGACCCCTTCAGTGCTTTGGCGTCTCTTATTTTATTCTTGCCCTCACCACCCGATTTTCTTAAGCACAATAAAGACGTAGTGAAGAGGGTTAGAGACAGTCCCCATCAGTCCTCTCAGCAGTCAACGATCACCTTTATGTATATATTTCTGGCCACTTCCTGATGATTTTGCTCAGCTTAATGGAGACTCTCGTGGTGAAGTGGGTTATAAACACTCCCCAGTAGACCTCACCTCTTCACTACGATTTGATGCCTTCTCGTGTCGCTACCTCTAGACGATTTTCCTCAGTTAAGTACAGGCCTCTGATGGTGAAGGATGTTAAAAATCTTAATTATTTAGGATGTAGGCAAGGGGAAGAAACTGACTGGAAGGAAAGTGAAAAGGATAGGAAGAAAAGGCATAAAAATTAATCGTGTTTCAGGCACGAGGAAGGTGATGAGGGACAAAAAAAAAAAAAAAAAATGGAAGTGTGAGTGATGGAAAAATGTTGAAAAAAAAAAAAAAAGAAAAGAAGTGTGAGTGAAGGAAGTGTTGAAAAAAAAAGAAAAAAAAGGACTGTCTGTGTGAAAGCGTAAAAAAAAAAAAAATGAGTGACGGAAGGATGTTGAAAAAAAAAAAAAAACACTGAAAATATGAGTGAAGGAAGTGTTAAATAAAAAAGAAAAAGTAGAGTGAAAGGTGGCAAGGAAAGAAGAGATTTTTTTCCCTTGATCCGACAGACGATTTTACTTAGTTTAAAACCGCTCTTTCGTCGTGAAGGGACTTACAAAAAAAAAAAAAACTCATTTAGATCAACCCTTTCAGTACCATGAGGGATTCTTGTATTTTATATTCGCTACCCCAATCGATTTTAGACAGCAGAGTGGGAACATCTCGTAGTGCAGAGGTTAAAACAGACTTCATTAAACCAACTGTAACTCCATTAGTACAACGAGGCTTCCTTTGTTTACCTGTTTTTTGCCTGTATTGTCACTTCCTCCAGACGATTTTGTTCAGCTGACACCCCTAGTGCCGAAATACCTATACCACCTGGAACACCTAGAGAAATATACAAAGCTCACTGGGTATGTATAGAACTTAATAAACTAATCTGGCGGTAAGAGGAATGAAGCGAGAAAATTATCCTACATATCAAAGAATTACTGGAAGGTTGCTTTTAATTCTTACAAGAGGAGAGGTTTTCTTTAAGATAAATAAAGTCGTTCTAAGGTAGCCAGAGTGAAGAATAATCCAGGAGTCGCGGTACTGAAGGCGTTAATAGAGACTTTCTGTATATCGGGTCATGCTACTGATAAAAAAAAAAAAAAAAATTCGCTATCTATATTCTACATGGCTAGCTTGTGTGGACCTTATTGGTGGTGTATCATCGTAACACCTTTTACTGAGTGACTTACTTTGCATGTAACGCCGTAATATTCTCATGTACGGTATGCTACGTATATTTTGTGTGATATGTAAGTTACCTGCTGCGCTGTACGTAAGACCCCTCGGTACAATTTACCTAGGAACATCTTTCACTAGAATCCTTCAGTTTGATGATTTGTACTTTATTTGTGTATTTTATTTATTTATTTATTTATTTATTATGTTTGCTCTCTCCAGACGATTTTTATTCAGGCTGCGAAAAGCGTCAGTATATTATCGAGGGTAGCGCCCTCAGCCAGATGACGTTGCGTTTGCGTTTGGGTAATAACAAACTTTTTTTCCCCCCCATCTTACCAAAGACATTCCCGGCCTAAAGGGGCTAATGGAGACACCTTTTAACAAATTATTATCGTCAATATTTCAGATTAGTCGTGCGTCGGAAGAAAATGACACGAAAAATCATCCTGGTAGGGGCTAAAGGCTACTTATATACTGGGGGGGGGGGAAATCATCACTTCTCTGACACGTTCTGGGATACTTCATTGTCTTCTGTTCATAGGAGTAAGTTTGTCCCCTCAGAGACCACAACCCTTTCCGATAGGAGTAACTGAGCGATGGAATATGGAAATACATGAATAAAGTTGGCTTATATGAGCATCAGCGCGAACTTAAAATTTCAGTTGCACCAATATCTGAAAATGGAACTCACGTGTTTGCTTGCTTACCTGTTTGTGCTAAGGCTGATACGTCGATTGCCAATTATACAGGTGTGTTGATAAGGCTGATCTGTTAAATTGTACCATTCTTTCAACACATAATTTTGAAAAGCTGTGATTAGTCTAAGCATTTTGAATATAAGTTTAGTCATAACATTCTGAGTATAACTTTGATTAGTCTTTTGTGCTTTGAGTGATGTAACATTGTCCTAACATTCAAAATTATTAAGTACTTTGATTTACCATAGCATTAGGAACGTAACTTTGATCCGTCCTAGTATTTTGAACAATATCTTAGTCGTTCGTTTCTGGAGCTTAAGTTTCATTCGTCCTTTCATTCTTCAAGTTTCATTCTCACGTCGGCTGTTCTTCCCTTGTCCCCTCTTACAGTACATCCTGCCGCTTCGTAACATTTTAAAACATACCTTAGTCTCCATTCCGAACACTTCATTCGCCATTTCATTCTGCAACTTTCATTCTCATGTCGGCCTTGGTACTCCCGTCCCCTCTTACATGCTAGCACATCATAGCATTCAGAATCATACCTTAGTCTTTTCATTCTGAGCACTTCATTCTTCCTCTCTTTCTGCAACTTTTATTCTCACGTCGACCTTGCTTCTCTCGTCCCCTCTTACATTCTGGCACTTGTCCACACAGGTAGCCTAGCCTGCCACTCCAAGATCCCCCTCCTCCCCCTCCCCCTTCTCCCCCTCCCCCTTCTCCCCCCCCCTTTTCCTCGCTGCCCTACTTTTCTTTCTTCCTCCTCCACTCGTCACTTCTTCAGTCCTTCACTCCTGTAGTTCTTGTAGGATTCATAGCCACGTCTGCTCTTCCGTTTTTCTTTATTTTTGCTGTATATATACTGCATTCATAATCTACGTGGCTTTCAGTTTCCCTTCATTATCCTTCATCCACACTTCTTTCTCCTGCACTCCCTTGTAATTTCTTCAGTTCCTCGTTGATTCATAGTAGCATGTAAATTCTCCTTCGTTTTATTGTTGTTATTGTTGTTGTTGTTGTTGTTGTTGTTGTTGTTCTTCTTCTTCTTCTTCTTCTTCTTTTTCTTCCTTTTCTCCGTTTTCTCCTTACTTCATTTCCATTTTCTGTTTCTTCTGTTATTATTATTATTATTATTATTATTATTATTGTTGTTGTTGTTGGTGTTGTTATTATTATTATTATTATTATTATTATTATTATTATTATTAGTGCATTGTTACTTCATGACCCTTTCTGTGTTATGCCTCCTTCATAAATTCTTCTTTCACCAGTCTTCCGCGTTTCTTACCACCCTCCTCTGCCTATTAATACGGTACTTCTATATATCCTCTCTGTCCTTCCTATTTGTTAACACTATTGCATCTTCGACGTCGCTTCTCCTTCTTCACTAGGGTACTGCTCTCTCTCTCTCTCTCTCTCTCTCTCTCTCTCTCTCTCTCTCAAGCCTCCTCCGTGCTGCCTCATCGTCATACTCAGTTCCTCGCCCTTCCTAACCTCACCTTCCCTACCCCCTTACACACACACCCTGACCACCTCGGCCCCCTCAGCGCCCCCTTTCTCCCCCTCACCCTCAACGCCCCCCTGTCTCCCCCTCACCCTCAACGCCCCCCTGCCTCCCCCTTACCCTCAGCGCCTCCCTTCTCCCTCCCTCACCCTCAGCTCCATCCAGTGGCTTCCTCACCCTCTCGCACAGTGGAGTAAAACAATACGTAAATATCATCACTGGAAGAGTTACCGGTCGCTCTGTGGTACGTTTTGCTTCTTGTGTAAAATTCTAAATGACCTTTTCACTTGATTTTCCCGGGGAGGTTGGAGCACTTCGCCTTCCTACTTGCTCTCCAGTTGTTAAAAAAAATAATAAAGTTGAAGTTTGTGCTGTGTTGTAATAAAGCCTGGCATACGCTGGAGTACAATTTGCCTTCATCAGAATGTCTTGAGAGTTATAAAATGACGCTTTTTAATGGCGGGGGAAGGTGTGAGGCGAATCATTCTGGCAACGCGTGAATCTTAGCGAAGCGGCCAAAGTTGGGTGTCGGGGGTGGCTGGAGGAGAGGAAGGGAGGGAGGGAAGGGCTGGAAGGAGGGAGGGACTGGAGGGAAGGAGAGAGTGAGAGAGAGCGGGCGAGGGGAATGAGGGGTCCAGAAGAGGGGAAAAAATAGTGCAGATACACTGAGATCTACCGCATCGCCAATACGTCTGTGGAACCCTTCTTCACCGCCTGATGGTAGTAACTTAAACCCACAGAACCTGCAGGGGGATCAAACGGCAGCTTTCCTTAGTGGGGGCGTCAGAAAGGGAGAGAAAGAGGGGGCGTCAAAAAGAGAGAAAGAGGGGGGGGGGTCAGAAAGAGAGAGAAGAGGAAAGTTTTAGAAAGAGAGAGATAGGAAGGGGTCAGTAAGAGACAGTGGGACGCAAGTAAGATGAGTGTCAGTAAGAGAGAAGTGGGTGTAAGTATGAGAGAAAGAGGGAGTCAGTAGGAGAAAGAGGGGGGCGTCAGAAAGAGAGGAAAGGGGGGCGTCAGAGAAAGAGAGAGGAAGGGAGGGAGGAGGACAAGAGGAGATGGGGGAGAGGGAGAGGGGAGCTGAGAAGGCTGAGGTGGGGGGCTGAGGAGGTGGTGGGGGAGGGAGGGGTGCCTTGGGAGAGAGGGCGTGACGGACGGGCCTGGACGGACGGGGCCTGAGTGAGTGATGTGAGGTGGTAGACGACGGCCATGACGAGAGCACGGCCGACCTGGGATCAATGTGAGAGAGAGAGAGAGGGGGGGGGGGGCAGGGGGAAGAAACTGACTGGAAGGAAGAAGGAAGGGAAGAAGACATAAAAATAAACTGTTAGGCGAAAAGGGACATAAAAAAGACTGAAAGGGTGAGTGAAGGAAGAGTATTGAAGAGAGAGAGAGAGAGAGAGAGAGAGAGAGAGAGATTAGGCAGGGGGAAGAAACTGACTGGAAGAAAGGAAGAGAGAAAGAAGGGAAGAAAAGACATAAAAGTAAACTGTGTTAGGCGAGAAGGGACATAAAAAAGACTGAAAGAGTGAGTGAAGGAAGAGTATTGAAGAAACAGCTAGACAGAATGAAACGCGGCAAGAAAAGAAGAGTACAGATAAAGCCATATAAACTTGTTCAAAGGATGAGGACGTGAAGGAAGAGAATGAAAGAAAAATCTAGTGGAAGGAATGAAGCTAGGAAAGATGTTTAAAAAAATGGTTGAAGGATTTGATGGAAGGACGGAAAGGCATGAAAAATATATTGAAAGTGAGGAATGGGTGAAGAAAGGAAATATACAAAGTGAGTAAGAGGAAAAAAAAAAATATCGTAGGTGGAATGAATGGAGGTCAGGAAACGTATGAAAATCTTGGATGGTTGAATGAAGTAAAGAGAAAAAGAAAAAAAAAAGCTGAAAGGAATGAAAGAAGCAAAAAAAGGAAAGAAAAACTGGGTTGAGGGAAAGGAGGAGGAGGAGGTGAGGAAGGACGAGCATTAAGAAAAACGGGCTGGAAGGAAGGAGGGAGGAGAAGACATAAACAAATTGGTTGGAAGGAAGGAAGGAGGTAGGGAAGAACGTAAAAGAAAAAAACGAAAAAGTAAAAAAAGCAGAAAAAAAGGAGAGCCAAAAAAAAAAAAAAAAAAAAAAAGGGATGAAAGAAGGAGGGAAATATAAGAAGAAAAATGATAGTAAGGAAGAAGAAAGGGTATTGCGGAAAAGAAAGCGGTAGTAATGAAAAAGAAAAGAATTTTATTTATACAGGTAAGAATGAAGGAGAGAACGAAAAATGTAAAGAAAAAAAATGGTGGGAAGGAAGAAAGGAAGGAAAAAAATGTAATAACCAGCGTCTATCTAAAATTATCAAAAAAAAAAAAATTGTTCCGGTCGTAAATCATGTAATTCTACTTCTTAAACAATCCGAATAAATTGCCGGTAAAATGAATAAATAAACAGATAGATAGATACCCGGGTGATAGATAGATAGATAGATAGATAAATAGATAAATAAATAAATAAAGGATGAAAGAAAATAATATCGTCCACTCCGTCTAACGTGGCCGAACATACTCAAGGGAAGACGATCGATCAATGGACATGAAATATGAAAAAGTTTGAGCATTGGAAATAAATTCAGAGCGCCGTAACACCGCAAAAGGCCTGGAGAGAGAGAGAGAGAGAGAGAGAGAGAGAGAGAGAGAGAGAGAGAGAGAGAGAGTCGAGGAGTGCCGAGAAAGGGAAAGAGGATGGGAAAACGCTGGACGGTGTGTGTTGGTGGCTTGGGAGGGTGACGGGTGGACAGGCTGACGGACGGACGGACGGACGGACAAGAGGGATAGAAGGCCGCAAACTAAGAGCACAGACGGACGGACGAACGGAGAAAAGGACGGGAGGGATAGGGAGTACGGGTAGTAGGAATGTAAGCCTGCGGACGGACTGGGGGTAGACGGACGGATAGGAGGGATAGAGGACTGCAGAACTAAGCGGACGGATAGACGGACAAGCATAAAGGGGTCATGGAAAGCTGTGAAAATCCAGGTTACGGACTGAGAGGAGGACGGACAGACGAGAGAGACTGAGAACTAGATTATATAAGTTTACGGACGGAAGAGAGGGATAGGGAGCTGCACGTCCGTCAGAGTACGAACGGAATGACGGATGGTCGGATAGAAGTCAGGATTCCGTCGAAACTGTAATACTGTGAAAGGATATTTAAGTGAGTGGATAGACAGGAGGATGGATAGGAACAGGAAGGAAAAGCGAGGACATTGATGGGTTGGAGTGACGACCAAAATGAAAAGATGTGGAGAGTTAAAAGGATGGATGGAATAGTGTGGAATTATTGACGGATAGATACAGACGGATAGGGAAGTGAGAAAGATGAGGAATGGACGGATAAGCGGATGAGTCGGAAATTGCAGATAGATAGAGCTGGATAGGAGATGAGATGAGAGAATGTATAAATGAAAGGAAAAGAGAGGAGGTGGGCAAACAAGAGCGGACGGCGAGGGTTGAGAGAGAGAGAGAGAGAGAGAGAGAGAGAGAGAGAGAGAGAGAGAGAGAGAGAGAGGAGCCAGAACGAAAATGGAGGGAGAGGGGAAAAGATGGACAGAGGGCAAGGAAAGGGAGAAGGACAGACAGACTGACAGACAGACAAGCAAGAGAGGGAGAGGGAAGGAAAATGTGCGGTAGGGGTAGAGAGACAGAGGCACAATCAGGGAGAGACAGTCAGAGAAGCAAGAGGACATTGAGAAAAAGAGGACGAAAGAGACAGGCAGACAAGTAGGGAGAGGGAGCGAAAAAGAAAGCTGGACAGACAGACAGACAGACAGATAAGTGGAAGAGAAGAGCGAAGAAGAGGGTGAGGATGAGAATGGAGGGAGAGGAAGGCCGACAGACAGGAGAGGGAGAAGATAGACAGACAAGCGGGAGGGGGAGAGAGAGAAGGAAATGGCTAGGGCAAGAGAAAGGAGAACGGGAGAAAGAGACAGGGTAGAAAGACAGACAAGCAGGGCGAGGGAGAGAGAGAAGGGAGAAGGGGAGAGAAAGAGAGACAGACAGACAGGCAGGGAGAGGCAGACAGGCAGACTGAGGCGGGACGTTGCGCCCTGACGGATACTAAGAGGGAGACGGGCAGGTGACACTCAGAGGCCCCCACTCCGCCAGGATTATTCTCAACTTTCTCGAGAGACGCTGGATAATTTCAAGCGGATGAGCGGCTGGATAAGGCGGACTCAAGATGGATGTGTGTGTGGGTTGTGTGGCTGTGTGGACTTAGGCCAAGATGGGTGTTGTTGTGGGTGTGGGTGAATGTGTGCAGTGTGTGTGAGTGCGGTGTGAGTGAGTGTTTAGATGAAAGTGTTGGATGGGCTGGGTTGTTGTGGATGTGGGTGATTGTGTACAGTGTGTGTTGACTTGGTGTGAATGTTTGTGTAGGCGAATGTGTAGGATGGGTTAGGGGGTTGTAGGTGGATGTACTGGTCTTGCTATGGGTGTGAGTTGTGTTAGATAGGGTAAATGTTACCCTAGATGGATGGTTGTGTGTGTGTGTGTGTGTGTGTGTGTGTGTGTGTGTGTGTGTGTGACTGTTTCATGTACTTATAATTCTAAATTGTATGGTATGCTTGTTAATGTGTACTTTTCGGTTGTGAATGTGAGAGAGGTAGTAAATATGTCAGTCTGTGTAGGGAAAGACATCCCTGCGAATGACCTGCATGGAGTATACGGTGCTAAGTGTCCATAATTTTGATAGGAAAACACGTATACTTTTGCCGACAGACTAAGTGACGCAACCTGGTAACCCACTTCCTCTCTCTCTCTCTCTCTCTCTGCCCAGTTTTCGCCCTCCCCTGCTTTAGTCTGTTGCCAAATCTATGCTAAAACTAAATCTAGATAGTTTTACATGCTTGTTAATCCGTACTTTTTTTGCCTGAGCTTGTACCTCAAACCTGAAGTTGGTCCAAGCAGAGTTGAAACAATAAACATAATTTCATTAAATGGATATAATTCTTACATGTCAGTAATTCTTGGCACTTTAACACAAAACATTAGCAGTCAAAGTGTTTATATGTTATTTGTTGATTCTGTCAGCTAAATATCTCCATAATTTTAATATATAATAATACCGGTATAGTACATGTATAGTTTCGGTATATTGCAGCATCACAGGTCAGAGTTATGTAATTCTTTGCCAGATTTTTTTTTTTTTTTAGTAAGTACACGTACAGTATGTAAGGATTAAAAGATAACAAAATGCTATAGGCTATCAGTACCGCCCCTTGGTATAAAGTTGACAGTGGTGTTGATGTTGACAATTACCGCGATTCAAAATTAAATCATAACTTTCTTCTGAGTTTTAGCATTTATAACCTTTTCAAGTTCCGTCCCACACTTCTAGCTTAAACTCTTCCTATAATGAACATCAGTAAAACACACACACACACACACACACACACACACACACACACACACACACACACACACACACACACACACACACACACGTAAATTTCTGTTCAGCTTGACCTCATGTGACGGTAGGTAGGCTGTGTAAGGGCAGACGACACCACACTTTTGACCTCGTGGCTTATATGCAAACTTCGTATTTTGTTCCGGCTAACGTCAAGCATTTATATCAATCTCGGGGATAATTACTACAGCAAAAAAGATGGAAAACTAAATTTATATTCTATTTCGGCCAACGCTAGATAATTTTATTCATCACAAACTTACCGCGCGCAAAAAAAAAAAAAAAAAAAAAAAAAAAAACAGTCGACTAGGATTGTAACCCAGTAATGTTTCTTTCCAATAAACGTTAGACATTTATTTATTTATTTATTCATTTATTTATTTATTTTGGAAAACTTACCACGGAAAAGAAAGAAAAAATCGAATCAAACCTTTATGGATTAACTGTAATATTTAGTCGAAAGTGATTCTTGAGTGTCTGAGAATATTAATGTTGTTACTGAAAGTTAACAACTTCATTATTTTATTGGTCAGTACTTAACGCTTTTTATTCATCATGGAGAAACTCTACACAGCCACAGCGTTGAGGGTAAACAGACGCGCTCTTTCGCTGTGACCGAGAAGTGAAGGGCTGTGCATTTTATTCCAGGCCAGACCAAACCCTTGCATTAATCAGAGAACCCTAGAGTGGCAAAACGAACACGCTCTTTCTCTCGTTGTCAGCTTTACTTGCTAACGACGCCGCTATCCCATTCTGATTGAAAGTGACGCTTCATCTGGCGTATACTCGACACCTCTTACTTTATGGATGAACCTCTGCGTCTGTCTGTCCGTGAGATAGCTGGGTTTTGTTGAGGTTTATAGTGGTCGCCTATAGTCATCTGTCTACTCTTAATTTGATCTTGTTTAGCTGTGTGTGTGTGTGTGTGTGTGTGTGTGTGTGTGTGTGTGTGTGTGTGTGTGTGTGTGTGTGTGTGTGTGTGTGTGTGTGTGTGTGTGCGTGCGTGCGTGCGCTTGTTCATATTGTGCTCAGTTCAGTCATTTACTCTTGCTTGGTTTTCGTGTTCAAGGCTTGTCTCTGTGAAATATATTTTAGTTTATACTTATAATGCTCGACTAATACTACTCATTTATATCCATTCACACTTATTTATTTATTATTTTTATGATTATTTTTTGCTTAACGTTTGTGGCTTGGAAATAACCTTGATTTATCTCTTATCTTTATAGTGCTGAGGCAAAGTCATCCACTGATTCTTACTGAGCTTTCTTATTCAGCTCCTTCTTCCCTCGTGTCTTGAAACGCAAGGAAAAATGAAAATACTGAGAAAGAAAACCCTTCTAGTTGTGCGTATTTCTGTGTTTTTTCGGAATTCGTACCGTATGTGTTTGTGAAATGTGGTTGGTGTAGATATTATAGTGTTCAGTTTATGTCGCCCCCTTACTCCTACCTGATTGATTTCACCAGCGTCCTTTATTCGTGTCATGAAGTGCGTGAAAAGCAAAACAAAACAATGTAAGCCCGGATAGTTGTGCGTAATTCTGTTTGTATTATTGCAGGAATTGTCGTGTAGTAGCTAAGTTGGTTACCGTATATGAAACTCTCGGGGTAGATGTAGTATAGTCCATCCACTTTAACTTGGCCCAAATTTTCATCCTTTTGTAATTTCTCTCATAACTCACTGGCAGAAAGGCAACAGTGCGGCTTTCCATCGTTCTCATATAACTTCTTCGTGACTAGCATCGTTTATAAATGTTAATCTATTGTTATAATTCAGCATTAGAGGAGAAGGGATGGCAGTTTTAGGCCAAGGTAAAATGAACAGAGTATACCATACTTTTGTCGTCTTAAGCGGAACACTGAAATATAAGTTACAGTGAGGGTAAGGCCACACTTGCTCAAAACATGTGATCAACTGGAGGAAGTGAGGCTCAGGGGTCCGTCCAACGTTCAGACTCCGATGTTGGCGCAGCTGTAACCCGGTGCTTCGTTTCATCTCGTCGATCACATGTTTCGAGGAAGTGTGGCCGCACCCTGACGTCTCCCCGAAGTACTGTCTGGAGAAAGCATCATGTCTGAACCCACTGAACCCTAGTGCTTCGTTTCTGTTACAAGCTTCCTATCTCCAGACGATTTTGTTCAGCATAGGATAAAGTTTTCGATGGAGAGGAGGTGCATATACGGTAACCTTTCGTAACCCCATCACTGCAAGAGGCCCTTCGTAAGATTTAATAAGATCGTGCGTTGATGGCAAGAATAGGCTAAAGTGTATTTTAAAAAATGTCCCAGGAAAAAGGAATTAACACGTATCATCATTTAATGCTCAGATAAGTGCTACATTATTTACTACAACAACGGCAACAACAATAACATTTTTTCTCTGTCGTTGCAATGTGTTTTTTAAGATCCTGTGTTAGTAGCAGGAATAAAAGAAAGTCATTGGCCGCAAGTAACCAATAAGTGTTCAGACAAAAGCGGTATAGTGTACTGCAGCAACACCAACACCTTTCTTGCCGTCGCTATGCATGTTATTAAATCGTGCGTTAGTAGCAAGAACAGAATAAAAAATACATCCTCGGATCGAATTAGTTAACAGGTTCCCTTACCAAGTGTTCAAACAAGTGCGGTATAGCGTACTGTAGCAGCAACAACATCTTTCCCTGCCGTCGCTCACACCATCACCACAGCAACGGCACGAAGCGGCAGGACTCAAGAGCAGGAGGAGGGACAGGTAGCGGGAAGGTGGAAACAGGGAGGGGCCAGGCTGCGTCCATCTCGGAGAAGATGAAGAAGAGTAGTAATAGTTGTAGGAGTGGTAGTAGTAGTAGTAGTAGTGGTGGAGGAAGTAGAAGTAGTAGTAGCAGAAGAAGGAAAAGAAAAATTGGATTAATGCCCAGCAACTATATGAAGGGCATGAAGTAGAAAATAAATTACCTTTTAAGCTCTAGTCTTCCCCAGAATACAACCTGGAACCGTCGATGTTCTCTCCAGGTCCCCTAATTGTACTGGTGGATAAACAGAGACAGGGAGGGAAAACAAACTTCGTCCAAGAGTCCGACCAGCCTCAGCATCAAACTCGGTTCATTCCTTGCTAGCTGGCCCTGTTAATCCAAGCACCGCCGGCTGAGACGAGTTGAAGCGAAGATGACCTGGAGGCGGGAAGAAGAAGCGTGAATTAGTAAAGAGAGGATGTTTTCTTGAGAGGGTCTGGGTGGGGTGAAGCTGCAAGACGTGATGTGCCGACCAGTGACCCTCGCCCCGGGGAACTACCTCCAGTCTCAACACAGCAAGAGGAACGGAATGGCGCGGTGGAAGAAAAGTAGTCGGCCTCTTGGTTCGTGCCGGTGTAGGAGTACATAAGAATACAGAAATTGGAGAGCTATTGACGCTCAAGATGACCCTTTGTTGGAGTAATATTAATGCCACTAAGAATCAAACTAAAGTGTGTGTGAGGAAGATAAGAAAAAAAAGTTCTTCCCCACCCACTACTCACATCTGTAAAATTACTGTCAGGAGAAAGATAACAAGGTGTTGAATTTTGTAGAGGCACAAAAAGTTGAAAATACACTCGGTGGACAACAAAAACTTGTCGACTTATTATCGATAATATTAGTCGACTCAGTAATTAAGACAGGAAGAGGTGAGGTCGATGATGGTGTTAGAACGCCAGTTGAAGAGAAGCGAGCGAGGGCCTAGCATCCACACAGTAGCTGGGGAAGGAGGCGAGGAGGAGGCGTCTGACAAGGAGCGTGAGGTTGTGGGGTGAGGGAGGAGGGGTAGTGGGGGACTGGGGGGGGGTGGAGTGGAGGAGGGGGAGGCAGAGCGGGCAGGCGGACTGACGGCAGATTGACAGGATCAATGATTCCCTCCTGGACGACCGGACCAGCGCCCACCGTCACTACCTCCAGCCCTGGCCAGCCACCTCCGCCATCCACAGCCACACTCTTAAAAATCTTCAACTCCACGACGGCGTTTTCCTAATATTCTTACATCATCCAGACGATTTAACTTATTTTAGGAAAGTCATCTCGCGTTGCGGTGGTTGATGTAGGCTGTTTCTGACCCCTCTGGCTGAGTAAAATCTTGGGGTCGCTAGAATTATATATTAAAAGAATTTCACCCTTTAATATGAGGACTTTGTTTTTATTTTATTTTTGTTGCCACCAGACCGTTTTCTTCTCCATAGGGTAGTCTCTGCCAACTTTAAGTATTACATTAGCCCATCCGTAACCTTTTCACCTAGAGTGACCTTTCGAAGGGGGTTAGTGAATTTTATTTCTAATATTTCCAGTTCCAAAAGTCAGGTAGTTGTAAGAACAGGAATAGTATTAGTAGTAGTAGTAGTAGTAGTAGTTGTTGTTGTTGTTGTTGTTGTTTTAGCCCTGAGTTCATCAGAAATAAGAACCCAGTGGCCTGCAGGGTGAAGTACTTCTCGTACAGTCCACATTTTCCTTGTGGGGGTTAGGGAGGGAACTGGAGAACGTTTGTATAACCGGGTAGTGGAGCCACCCGGCTATATCGATGCCACCACGTGAAGGCGTCTCTCACCAGCACCAGTGGCAAAAAAGAAAAGGTATCGTAAATTACATAAACGTAGTTCGAGGGCAAAAACCTCGTCTACTTCCCTCACTTTCTGGGCAAGTGAATAAGGCACTGAAAGACTCTCGTCCCCTTCTCCCCCTAACACCCTGCAGCATATAAATTTTGGTGGACTTCTGAACATCAAAGGAGGAAGAGAAGTATTGTGAATTACAGGAATGTGTTTCGTAAGACCTCGATCGGGTCGTTCTCTCTCTCTCTCTGTATATATATATATATATATATATATATATATATATATATATATATATATATATACATAGATAGATAGATATACTGTATATATATATATATATATACATAGATAGATAGATATATATACATATATATATATATGTAAAAAATTGTGGAGCTTAGGTGATATATATATATATATATATATATATATATATATATATATATATATATATATATATATATATATATATATATAACTGGTAGCTGCGACGATGAGAAAGTTAACTTTTGTTTTTGGCACTTCCTTTTTGTATATATATTTAATAAATTCTTCTCAGTACTCGTTTCCTTCAGATTTCGTCATACTTCACACCCTATTCCGAGACTGTAGCGACCCCTCAACCCCACGCCTTTATTCCCCCCAACCATGCTTTCACACCTCCCTCCCACCCACCCATACCTTCACATCTCCCGCCCACATTATCCCTCTCAAATGGCCTTCACTCTCCCTCCTCTCCCACTTACCAGCGTCCGTAATCTTCCACCAAATACCATCGTCCAGAGCTTTCCTCCTGCCTTTCCTCACTTCCATCACCGACCTTCCTCCTTACCCACCCCAATCTTAAAGCTCCCCACAATTCCCTCCCTTCCATCACCGTCCTTGTCTCCCCTCTCCCTTCCCCCACTTTCAGCCCACCACCCACCCTACCTACCCCGTCGCTTTAAAAAACGCCCACAACTCCCTGGCCGTTCCTCACTTCCATCACCGCCAGTGTTCCTCCCCCACCCACTCCAACCCACCCACTCACCCCACCCACTAGACCACACCCTGTACACCATCTCCCATCCTATCCACCCACCACCCTTCACCCTAGAAACTCCTGCCCCTCCTTGCCCTGTCTTCCTTTCCATCACCTCCCATACCACACCTGCTCTCACTTTACCCACCCACCGCCCATTGCCTCCCAAACACCCACATTATCGTTGTCTTTCTTCAGCCATATCAGCGCACATCCCCCCACCCCCAATTTCCCCTACACACCGTAAACCACCCACAACCCCGTGCCCTTCGCTCACACACCACCACCAATTCCCCACACTCCTATCCTTACCATCTTCCGCCCATCACCCACAAAACACACCCACCGCCCTTGCCTACCCACACCCACATCACTGTCCACACCCTTTCCTTATCCCATGCAACCCCCTCAATAAATAAGTAAATAAGAAGCACGATAGAAATAAAACCACACAATACTCCGACCTTCCTTCACTTATATCACCTGCCGTGCCTCCCCACCCACCCACCCGCCGCCCATCACCCACCCGCCGCCCACACCACACCACCCTTTCCTTCTCTCAGCACATCACCACCGACAGCCCCCTCCCTCCGAGCCATCAACATCAAAGGAGGCCAAAGAAGCGACTTGTGGAGCAGGGCTGCTCTTCCTCCCATCCTCTTCGCGTGCAGTCAGTCGCCTTTTTCCCCTGTGTGGGCGTCTTTCTCGGAGCGGCGATGGCTGAGATAACCAACCTATCATCAGCATCACGCCCAGGCCGCTACAGGAGGGTGCTTCAGCGATCCTCCTCCGCCGGGAACGACTCACATCGGGTCGTATCCTCTTTTGCTAAGGAGACTGTCTTAAACCTCTTCCATAACGACATACGTTGCACATTACACCGTATTATTTTATTTTATGTTATTTTTGCCTTTTTTTTTTAATATAAACATTGATTACATAAATAACATAGGATATATTAACGTATCAAATATAAACACAAAATAGTAAAAAAGAAGGTACTAGGGAGTCTCAGCCGACGAGGCTATGGGCTCTGGATTGCACCAAACCCTCTCTTGTTCCCTGCCGTTGCCTCGCTTATGTTCTGGTATTTCGATGTACCGATTGTGCAGCGTTCCGGGTCAGAGATGCTCCTCCTATACCTGAGTCGATGCCGGATATCTGGTCTAAGATATGGAGCTGCATTTACAAACTCTCCGTAAGTTGTGTGTAAGATTGCATGTATATAAATGCTTATCTCATACACCCATCAGATACTTTACAGCCGAATGAGACGTAAGATAAAAGTGAAAGATTACGAAGAAACATAGCGATCTGTGATAATAATTAACTTATGGAGACCTGATTATCGTAAGATTTTTAAAGGGTCTTTTATAATTACGATCCGTGGATTGCCGTGAATTAGGTGTGGTCGGGTTCTCAAGGGCCGGGAAACCAATATAGGCTATGCTTTTGGCCGCCATAAACAAGGCAGTGGGTGGATCGTTATATAGGATGCCGATGACTCACGTCCCTTGGATCACATTTTCTCGGAGTCCAGCCCATCATGTGGTGTCACTGCCTTCGCTCGTGACCTGGGTTGGGTTTGTCCCATTTATCGATCACACACACTTCTCTCTCATAATGTTTTACAGAGCCAACTACCTTTTCTGAATAGTCTGATGATTGCAACCTTCATCGCTTGCTGTTCTTTAACACTAATACATGTGCTTAGTTACAAGTACCGGTACAAGATTACAGTAGAGGTGGCAGTTTATGCTGGCAGCAGTTTATGTGGTGTTCACATACATATATTGACTTGCTACTTTCTTTTGACAAAATATGACAGCGTTTTCTCTGCTGTGGTAGTAATTACATTTCTCTTCGTGACCGTTAAATACCAAATGAGTAACGCAGTTTTGGGTCAGGACTGCGTACCGGTACGCGTCTGAAGTTAGAAAACCCCATACACAGGAACAAGATGTAAGTTTTGCCTTCCATACAAAGTACTTCACCTTTGTATTGGACGGGTAGTGTACTGTGGTGTATATAGGAGGGTGCCATTCCCCCAGCATGTGTGTAGA